>NC_142929.1:95875790-95940790 GCF_046866305.1 Octopus bimaculoides
GGAGGAGTTAAATTTGAAAACAGAAATTACTCGGGTCGATACATTCGACTAAAATCCTCAAAGGCTGTATCCCAGCACGAGTCCACTGGCCGAAACAAGTAAAACATATACGATAAATAAACACATCTAACGATATGTCTAAATAAGTAGCTTTCTGTAAATATTAAAAGTTGCAAAACTCAGCTGTATATCTCGGTCCGGATATGATACCTTGTCTTAGTTTTCTTAATACGCCACTTCTAACACTAATTACATACGAAACTCACACCTCCATATCAACTCCCTCGTCCGTGATACCTCTATCTAGCATTAGCTCGTTCTGTATTTCAGGCTCACTTATTGTCAAGCCTCCTTCCTCCCCCCTCCCTCCCTCCCTCTCTATCTCCCTCCCTTTCTCTCTCTACCTCTTCCTCACTCCATCCCTCAGTTACTCACTCTTTATCTAAGTCTGTAGTTCTACTTTATCTCTCTTTCTCGCTCTCTCTCCATATAATATTCAGCTTTTTCATCATTGTACTCGCTAACAGAAGCCACGATTTGTTGTTTTTCTATTGTGGCTCGTTCATTCATAACATATTCGCTTCGATCTCAAATTAAGGCAATACTATCAAAGGCATACGTGTACATGCACACACATGTACACATAACATACCTACCAGGCATACATATATGTGTGTGTGTGTGTATGTGTATGTGTGTGTATGTATATATGTATGTATGTTTGTATGTATGTATATGATTTAGCTGACTAGGTAATAATTATCACGGTTACAACAACAGTAATGGCTAACAATATAAACACAAGAACAATAACAAGCTAAACTGTATCCACAAAACAGCGACACCAGCGGCAATAACTACAACATACAGACAGACTCCGAGCGAAGTCGAACGAATAAAAGGAAACTGCCAGCTTCATTATTTCCGACGCAACTAAAATTTTCAGCGCAACTTTTTTTTTTCCTTCCTTGATAAAGATCCAACTTCGCGTAGTGTGCGCGCATACATACATACATACATACATACACACACACACACACACACACACACACATATATATGATCGATATATAGATAGATAGACAGTCAGACAGACAGATACACGCGCACATATACATACCATCAAAGCAACAGGAAACAAAAAAAAAACATGTGAAAACATAAAAAAAAAATAACAAGCAACGAATTCTGTATCTGTTTCAATATACTCAAGACATCCAACAATAAGAACACACACCAGCAATTATTCACAAAATAATATACAATTTAAACAAATTATTCTTTCCAGATTATATTATATGTAGCGATAGGTTCTTATATAAAGAACAGAACTTTAGGCTTCACGAAATAGTGATTTGAACACGGAACAAACAGCAGCCATGTATTTAATAAGTAAGCGCAAACCGTTCTTATTGAGATTAATCTAATTGTTAGTAAATTGTTTCGAACGTGATGCGTACGATAGTAATTATTTCTGATTTTTCTGTTGCCGATTCTATTTGAACTCGTGTACTGATGCGTCTAAGTTAATAGGCAGATCGATGAATCACTCTGATAAACAACCACTTTGTTAATAGCAGGCGTGTAAAGTGAATTGTATATCTATCTATCCATACATACAGACACACAAACACAACATAAAGAGAGAGAGAAAGATTTAAGGATATACATAGACACCTGTATATATACCTTCACACATACATACATAAATACATTCATACATACTATCACACATCCATACGATGCTATACAATACAGTACTATACATACTTATTTTATCATTGGAACCAGGGGAATGAAACGGAAGTCCGATGCCACTGAGATTTAGACTAAGAGTGTAACGTAATAAAGTCAGGTACCGTACCATCTGCGCCGTCTCCCAGTCGGATAAGGCTAACATCAGAATATAAGGCGCGGACGATGATTTTCATGTTGAAATGTTGTTAAGAACTGTCTAATGCAACTGTGTATGTTTCACAACGGGAAGCTAACTCATCCAGGTAAGTGAGCTATAGATTTCTCAGTATGGTTGCTTGTTTACACATATGCACGATCTCTCTCTCTCACTTTCTATCTCTCTCTCACTTTCTCTCTCTCTCTCTCACTCTCTTTCTCTGTCCTTGTATATATATATATATATATATATATATATATATATATATACATATGTATGTGTGTGTGTTTATGCCTGTGTGTGTGTGTATATATATATATATATATATATATATATATATATATATATATACATACACACACGCACACTAATACATACACAGATATATTGTGTGGCGAAAGCAAAAAAAAACAATTAGGAGTAGAAGGCAGATATATATGGCAGATACACATGGCAGACATATATGTATATACATAGTATATACAATATTTATATCTATAATATATATATATATATATATATATATATATACACACATACGCATATATATATATATATATATATATATATATATATACACACACACACACACACGCATATATATATATATATATATATATATATATATATATATATATATATATATATATATATATATATATATATACATATGTATGTATATGGATATATGCATGTTAGTATATATAAGTATGTATGATGTATGGAAGCTTGTATGCATGTATGAATGAATGTATGGATGGATGGACGGTTGGATGGTTGGATGAATAGATGGATCGATGAATGGATGGATGGATGTGTGATACAGTTATCGCTCAGCGTAGGACTAAGTTGTTTGCGAACCAAAAGAAATACTCAATGTGCTTGAGGAGAGAGTTCGTAATATTTATAAATATAATTTACATACTATACAAACATCCTCATATAAATGTTTTTTTTTTTGTGTGCATTCATTCTTATGTTTCAGTGTGTTTTACCTCTTGTTTAATGCTGTATGTGTGAGTTTGTATGCGCACACACATAACAATCTACCTATATAAAGACACTTATGACAAGCATACAAACACAGACACACTCAAACAGAAGCGCGTATATATATATATATATATATATATATATATATATATATATATATATATATATAAACTCTTTTACTTGTTTCAGTCATTTGACTGCGGCTATGTTGGAGTACCGCCTTTAGTCGAGGAAATCGACTCCACGACTGATTTTTTTTAAGCTTAATACTTTTTGTATCGCTTCTTTAGCTGAGCCGGTAAGTTACGGAGACGTAAACGCACTAGCATCTGTTGTCAAGCGATGTTGGGTGGGGGGAGAAACAAAGACACACAAACACATACAGACACACACATACATATATATATATATGTATATCTATCTATATATATATATCTATAACGGGCTTCTTTCAGTTCCCCTCTACCAAATCCACTCAGAAGGCTTTGCTCGACCCGAGGCGATATAGTAGAAGGCACTTGCCCAAGGTTGAATCCGGAACCATGTGGTTCGTAAGCAAGCTAGTTACCACACAGCCATTTCTGCACCTATATATGCACACACACACAGACACACACACACACACACACACACACACACACACACATACATACACCTATTAACCATTTTTCGATCGATCAGTCCTTCCGTCCATCTATATGTATCTATCTTTATACGCTCATATGTATATACATATAATTACACACACACACACACACACACACACACACACACACACATGCACATACGCACACAGAGATACAAATATACATAAGATAACGCAGCATAGCCTAACATATATCGATGTATATAAGTATACAAGCATGTATACATGTGTATACGTTTTAATTTGTTAATATTGAATTTTCTTTTTCATTCCTTTTACACTCTCGCCCATATTTTGAAATTTTTTTATGTATGTATGTATGTATGTATGTATGTATGTATGTATGTATGTTTGTATGTGTGTGTGTATGTATGTATGTATGTACGTAGGTATCAATGTATGAATGAAGAATGGTGATTGTGTATATAATGGGTGTTTTTGCGTTCATGTGTGTATTTATGTACTTATTGTCAACATCACCTTTTTATTATTCCTTACGCACTCGCACACCTTTCTCCTTCTCTTTCTCCCCTCTCTCTCTCTCTCTCTCTCTCAATCTATACCTAGTACTCTCTCTCATTCTCTCAGTTTCTCTCTCTTCGTCTCTATCTTTCTCTTTGTCTTTCTGTCATTCTGTTAATGTCATAAACATGCCTGTTATAACTTGATGTATTCCTTTATATCTTTTTCTACATTTGGCTATGTAATATTAATATACTCGCATATTATTTTAATATCCAGTATTCTATACAAAAAAAAAACACATTTTTATTCAAGTTAATCCTTAAAATACATATATATATACATATATATATATATATATATATATACCTCATTTAGAGAATTAACATTGTTATATATATATATATATATATATATATATATATATTACTGTTAATGCGTTTATTAAGTATGCTTTTATTAAGCATGCGTTCATTTGGTACCGTATTTTGCTTGTGAACACGTGTATGTGCCATAAACGAGTAGGTGTTGAGTGGGTGTATAAAAATCTGTGTTGCTGCCTCCGCGATGAGCTGTTTAATCCGTGTGTGTTTGTGTGTTTCAATGTATTTCTGTTTGTGTCTATGTGTATGCATGCAATGTTGGTTTGTGCGTGTGTATATGTGTGTATTAATATATGTATGTATGCGTATCAGTGGGTGTGTGCGTGTGTAAGTATGAGCGTTAATGTAAATTTGTGAGGTGTGAGAGATATACGCGGCGTGATGACCGCACGGGTGGTAACTTGATAAACGAGCGCCAGCCGTAGGCGAAGGAATGTTACGTTCCGAGATGGGTTCAAAACCCACGCCACGTTGCTGTGTATTTTTGTATCCTTTTGCTTGTTTCAGTTATTCGATTGCGGCCATACTAGGGCACGTCTCGAAACGTCTAGTCGAACAAACCGACACCAGTACTTATTGTTTTACGTGTGGTACCTATTCTACCGATTCTCGTGCCGATCCCTGAGTTAGAGGGAAGTAAACACACCAACATTGGTTGTCAGGCGGTGGTGGTGAGACAAACACACAGGCACACATACATACATCATTCAAAGCTAAGAAAATGTGAAGAAGTGCATTGTGACCAGCGGTGCATAAAAACAACCGATTGTCATGTCGATACAAGGCCAAATATTTCGGGGAAAGGGATGAGTCGATTACATCGACCCCTGTGCTCAACTGGTACTTATTTTATCGACCTCGAAGAGATAAAAGGCAAAGTAAAAACCTCGGCGGAATTCGAACTCAGAACGTAAAGACAGACAAAATGTCTCTAAGCATTTTGCCAGGCGTGCTACACGCGCGCGCGCGCACATATTTATCTTTATACATATGCATATATATATATATATATATATATATATATATATGAAAATACACACATACACACAGATATATATATATGTATGTATATATATATGTATATATATATATATATATATATATATATATATATATATATATATATATATATGTATGTATGTATGTATATATATATATATATATATATATATATATATATATATATATATATATAGATAGATAGATAGATATATGCGACGGGCTTCCACACAGTTTCAGTCGATCAAATTCGCTTAAAAGGAAAGTCAGTTCGGAACGCAAGGTGCCACGCAGTCATACTGAACCCGAAACCACAAAGTAAATAAGTATATGAACATAACATTTTGTCTGCGCCTACATAGAGATATATTTCTTATATTTCATATGTACAAATTTAGGTGCTCTTATCTGACTGTGAGTTTGTGTGAGTATATGTTTAATTGTGGGTGTATACAAGTGGGTGTATTTGCAACTCTATGTGTTATGCGTCTATGGGTTGATGCGCCCATGTGAGAATCATGAATATGTACACCTGCGTGAGTAGTGTGTTTGAATATTTCGTGTATATATGTTTGTGTGCACTTCTGAGTGGGCGTAGAAATGGGCGTATGCACATGCAAATGTGTCTGTTTGTCAGTATTTGAATGTGCGTATGGTCTATGTGTATACGTACTTATAATGTATTTGTTTATGTATTGGGTGGGGAGTCGATATAAGTCTATTCTGTCGTTACCATAGGAATTTTATGCTCCAATGAACTAGTTAGTTACATACCACCTCTATGTAGAGTTAATTGCTTCTGAGTCTAACCTCGTTGGTGCCGCCCTAGCCAGAAGCCCAATATTTACCCAACAGAACATCCCCATGTGAAAATCAGATACGCATTTTCCGTCAGTTGATCACACTGAATATGTGCAAGCAGACTCGGGTGGGGCTATATGGTTAAGAAGATCACCACGAGCAACGGCATGTGGGTGGATTAGAGTACTATGTAGAAGCCCATAGAGTATATATTGTGTGTTGTATTTGTGTCCCTGTTTGTCTCTGTATCCATCAGCCACTTGACAACCGGTGTTGCTTTGTTTACGTCCCCGTTAGATAACGAATTGGTTAAAGAGGCCGACGGAATAAGTGGCAAACTTAAAAGGCACATAACAACATAAGTAATGGGGGTGATTTGTTATGCTAAAGCCCTCCAAACTGATGCTCCAACATAACTGCAGTCTAATGACTAACCTAAGTAAAGGACTGATTTTACTGTCAGAGAGCGGCAAATATGATTAGCTCTGCCCACTCTCCGGCTTTAGAAAATGAGATTATTTATACACAAGATTCTGTAAAGTATATGTCGACCATTCTTATTCATGAAATGCTAGTGTAATATCGTCATCATCATCATCATCATCATCATCATCATCATCATCACCGCAAAATTTCTATAAAATCAGTAAAATCGAATTAAGAATGTTAGAACATCACTTCTCTTGCATCAACACATCTTACTCTATTCTTCACTATCTAAAAAGAAATCAAATAAGAAACATTAGCATAACTCTTGAACGGTTTCCAGACAAATTCATCCAGAAAATTCTAAGTAAACCACTAATACCTAGATACATTGCATTTCGATCCACAGCAAATCTTTACTCAAGTGGACTATGGAGTACCAAAATATAGTCTAAAATTATTTGCTAGGTAGTGCTATTAAATTATTATCATCGTTATATACAGTTTATTTAATTCTGTAAACCAAACCCACTTCATGCTAAGGCTCTGGCAAAGCTATAAGATGTCGCTTTGACGTTCAATCTGAGTCCACAGTTTCTCATAGCGGAAACACGTGTTAGTTGATAAACGCGCGCGCGTGTATATATATATATATATATATATATATACACAAACACATATTATACGATACAAATTAGATGAGATTTTTTCGGACGCAGAATTGCCGTTAGAAGAGCAGAAATATTGGGTGAATTACAATTACATATATGTATATATATATATATATATATATATATATATATATATATATATATATATATATATATATATATACTGACACACACATAAAATTATCAGCGACAGAAGCAATTTTAATACTAAAACGCCATCTTGGTCTCCAACTTAGCATAGAGGTTGTGTTAGAACACAGAATGCTACAATATTTACTTTGAAATCATCTCAGTCTAAATTACGCAGGATTCTGTATTCTAAGGTAGCTTCCAGTTTAAGTAGGAGCTCAAGATTACCTTTTTGATATTAATAGCACCGCTGTCGCTATCAATTATATTTTGAAAAGCCCACTGGTTATGTCCGACCTCAGTGCCTGAATAGACGATAAGATTTTATATATCGTCAACAGGAAATTCGGATGTCATCAAGCTGCTGGAAATCTGTCTCTGAGGAACCCCAAGCATGGTGAAATCACGTGATGTGTCAGTTCCTCTCATCGTACGTGTGCTATTATGGTCCAGAAGTCCTCATGAGAGATCCTCTCGTGGCAAATAACGCAACATTTGTGTTCTAAGACAATCTCCACGTTAAGGTGAAGATCAAGATTACGTTTTGATATATATATATATGTATATATATATAGTGAAGTATATTGCCACTTAAGTGTGGCTGACCCCTAGGGGTGGATGTTACTGTTGCTTTTAGCCCCAGGAGGACATCTCCTCCAGCTGGCTTATCGACACACTACTGTGTCCTGTTTGCAAACAAGACACAGTAGTGTGTCGATAAGCCAGCTGGAGGAGATGTCCTCCTGGGGCTAAAAGCAACAGTAACGTCCACCCCTAGGGGTCAGCCACACTTAAGTGGCAATATACTTCACTTTATCGTGCAGTTACTGTTAATACTTCATTTAGAGAATTAATATATATATACATATATATATATATATATATATAGTTATAGTTATTTTGTACTATATCTTCGTTCTTCACTTTAGATTTATTTTATCATTGTTCTTATTCTACGTCCTATGTATGACAATCATTCGTCATACATTCTGTGACCTCTTCAGTGACACTCCAACCCATGTATCCCTTTGTCCTGTTTAGTCCATTTTGGCTTTCAAAAATCAGACTAAACAGGACAGGAGGAGACACATGGAATGGTGAGTTGCTGAAAAGGTCACAAAATTTGTGACGGAAGATTTCCAGACATAGGACATAAAATAAGAATAATAAAAAAATAAATCTAAAGCGAGGGACGAATACATAGTGCATGTGTTTGTTTGGCAAAAACAAAACGACTATCCTGAACGATTTCACATCAGGAATCTTGCGAAACAAATACGTATATGTATGTATGTGTGTGTGTGTATGTGTACATACACACACACACACACGCATATATATATATATATATATATATATATACATATATATATATATATATATATATATATATATATATATATATATATATATATATATATATATATATATATATATATATATATGTATATACATATATATACACAAAGTGTGTATGTATGTATGTATGTATGTATGTATGTATGTATGTATGTATGTGTAAACGCGGAGTAGATGAAACAGGGACAACTGACGAAGGGGTATACTATTTATGTTCCATGTCTAGTTTCTCTGTTTGTTTTTTCGTTGTTCGAAAAAGTTTTTCTGTGTTCGTTTTTATGTTTTCGTTTCTCATTGTTTAACGTTTTTTTTATGTCCGTACCCATATATGCATGTATGTATACATATAGATGTAGGTATGTACATATATGTATGGATATATGCATATATTTGTATATTATTTATATTATTATTATTATTATTATTATTATTATTATTATTATTATTATTATTATTATTATTATTATCATTATTATTATATATCTATATCTATATATATATATATATATATATATATATATATATATATATATATATATATATATGTATGTATATATATATAAGTGTGTGCTTGAGTGTGAACTTTTGTACAAATAGATTTGTGCTTGCATTTGCTTAAATGTGCATATGTGCACGGATATATTGTAGTCTCCATCTAACATATTGTAAGATTAGCACAGATCTAAAAGTATTTCGATGGATTACCTTTTAGCTACGGGGTCCGGTGCTTCATTCGAACATAGTATATCTATGACTACATAATGGAATGTGTCATTTCTTTTCTTTTATTCAAATGTAAAGCATTTTAAGGGAGAATTAGCTGTTATTTCCATCTGACAGAGTGATTTCGTAGTTGGCGCGTTAAAAACGTTTCTGTATGCCACAAATGAACTGACCCAAATATACCTGTGTGCAAGTATATATACATATATAAATATAGATATTTATACACGCATATGTATAATGTATGCGTTTTGTTTATGTATATGAGTTATTAAGACTTTATACGTGTGTATTAGTGTATGTAAGAAAAGATGTATACATATGTATAGATCAGCGTGTCAATGAGAATAGAGTTAGCAAGTATTAATATCAACAGTATTAGTAGCTTCCATTGATAACTTGGCATTCTTAGAAATCATCTGGGATTCTGTTGCAGCTTACATTTTCTTCTGAAATTCTACAATGTACTCCAGTATATGTTGACTATAGTCTTTACCTGTTATATTTACCATCAACAATTGTTAGAGAAAAACATTTTATATGTGTGCCATGAGGAGTGTTTTGAATTTCAATACAATAAGCCAATTTTCAACGATATAAAGCTAAATTCTAATGTTTCTATGCCTTAGAGAATATTGTGGTATGGTGAATTGTAAAAATACCGTAACATTTCCAAAACCCTGTCTGAGTTATTATTGTATATAGTAATAATGAATTGTCTTGCAAACTCAGAGTAATGCAGATAAACACAACGTTTTTTGGAACATTTAACTTTATAAGAGAACAGAGGAGCGTCAGAACTGTTAAAGTGATAGGCAAAGTTATTTGCGGTATTTAAAGCAGAGTTCAAATTCCATTGAAGTCAAATATGCTTTAAGTTCCACAATCGATAAAATAACTTACCAGTAAAAATGTAGATGTTGTACAACCGACTATAATCACACCCAAAATTTAGGACTTTGTGCCTATGTTAGGAATCAATATCTAACTTTCAAATGTTCATTTATAACAATGACATTATGCCAAACCGTTTGGGGCATAGTCGATTAAATCAACGTCTCCACCGAAACCCTATTTCAGAGATTCCAGAAGGAATGAAAGGTTGTACTGGGAACGAAGAGCACTCTAAATGTTTATGAAAATCTAACAAAATTTTATAGTTGAAGCTTACTTGACACAAAATTGATTCCTCGACCTGCAAGAACAGTCAAACGATAAAAACATTTAACCCCTTGGCTGTAAAAACCACTTCAGGGATCGCCAATTTTACAATAAAAATTTTGTTTCATGAATTTGTGAGAGGGTGAAGAACAGTGCCTATGAATATGTATTAAGCCAGATAATGTTCAACTTCAATTTCAGCAGGATTATAGCGATACGAAAAAGATAAACACAGGAAGAATTCTAGAGAGGGGTCTTTATAATAGTTCATTATTGGGGAGAAGTAGTTAGAATAGGAGTTTCGAACAGGTAGAAATAACGAGGTAAAGAGAGAAGGGGTGACATGTGCATCTGTCAAGTAGATTAGTTGTGAATATTGTCCGCACCTCTTTAATTCATAAACCGAGAACCATTACTGTATCGATAACACGGCCAGACAAAGCAAAGAGTATTCATGAGCATGTAGTTATAGCATAGTGGGATGGGGATGGGTTGAGATATATATTGGTGTGGATAGTATGAATGAATGTAGCACAGTACAAGTGAATCACACTTGAGTCTGGTTGAGAATCATAAGATGATCAAATGGTGGGTATATTTGAATTAGCTGAACGTGTGTGGTTAGTGGTAACATTGTAACGATAGGAGAGTATGGCAGGCATAACCAAAGTTTATGGCGTGATTTACAGGAATTTTTTGAATGTTTGCAAGGATATGCCGCCTTTACTATCTAGCATATTACAAATATAAAGCCTAACCACCTTATTTTCGTAGAAAAATAATGCATAATACAGAACATATCTCATAGGCAGTGAAAAGACCGTATTATAGTCTTCATGAGTTTCCTCTTATTTTTCCTGCGCAAGAAGAGCATAGAACGAACGTATTTGCATCGTTCTTAATGTCACAGCTAGGCTTTGTAATATTTATGGTTAGGGTAGTTGTTATTTAAATCAATCACAATACTGAACTTAGCTGAAATGACTAGGCTAATTTGCATATTGTATATTGCTAGCCGGCATGATTAAATAATTGACACTGTATGTACCAACGGTATGTGTTGGAAAATTTCAGGTAAGTCTAATGTTTATGTATATGTTTGTGTGAGTATGCGTGGGAGTGTATGTGTAATACTATTATACATTACATAAAATTTACATTCCTACATCTTTTAATTTTTTCCTGTTATACACAAATTTTATATTTTCTCATTGTTATCGTTATATAGTTTACATAGTTTATACACAGCTCAGATTAAGTTATGTAGACGAGAAAAAAACTACTACTACCATTTTTTATCTCAGGTCCAGCAGATCGATAAATTTATTAGTTTTCTATTGCAGCGTGATTTTACGTAGATTTTATTGATATGTCTTTTTGGTATACATCATTAATGCTTAAGTACACTAGGTGCTCATGAAAGAAACGTTTCAAATCTTGCTCATAGCTTTCTATTGATTAGTTTGTTCGCAGAAAAGAATTGTTTTCCTGTATTTAATCCGTTTCTATCTTGATATTTGCGAGAAAGGGAAGAGAAAATGTATGCAAACTAACCACTTTGTGTAAGCAAATTCGTACTCATTACTCATTAACATAATTGAATGCATGAGAGGAAAACAATGCATTTTCTATCTCCCTTTCGATTGGGAATTGTGTGCGTGTACCGTGTGTACGTAGGTTTGTTATAAGGCAGAATCATAAAACGTACAAGCTAAATTGACGGTAATCAATTTTGGAGAGCCGGTTTCAGCCCACTCCTACAATAATTTCTACACCCCGGTAACAAATGGATAGTGCAACATCTCAACACACCATCACTTGCAATGTTTTTGATATTAGATATCAAATGTGCATAACTATGTGTGTGTGTACAAGGAAAATGTTGCCTATGACTTCGAAGTTTCACAGAGCCAGTATTCAAAGATAGTCTAGTGAGGGCTGCTAAACTAAAACTTCGAAATCATTGTCAACGTTTTCCTTTCAAAAATATCCAATTATATACTGTGCAAAAAAGTACTTCGGCTTAAAGTTATATTGTTCCTAGCTGTAACTTCACATAAAACATACCTACATGGTGATTGCTCCATCCTCACAGATGATTACCGTTTCCTTGTACTTACTCGTTAACATTTCGGACTTTCCATACATCTGAAATTTTTTTGTAGTATAGGTTACAGGCAAAAGTTGTTACTTACTGTGCGCTACCAACTGGATAGGTCTGCACACGTCAAATTCTTTTTTCGTCACACGACTTTCAGTAGAGGGAGTGACAAATAAGCTCATCATAAAGACATACAAGTACGTAATTGCATTACATATATATATATATATGTATGTATATATATATATATATATATATATATATATATATATATATATATATATATATATATATATATATATATATATATATATATATATATATATAATACATACATACATACATACATACATACATACATACATATACGTTTGTACTATATGAGTTTCTGTGATTTGTATCAAGTGGTAGGCCAAAGTGAGATGACCAGTAATGACGTAAGACCTCAGGCTTTACATCTGAGAGTCCTTCAACAAGAAAGATGTGGCAAAATATAGCGGTCCCTAATCCCTAGTAGATTTACTAACAGATGATACTATAGTGGATCAGAGATCTGGGATCAATAGTGGATAAGATATGGTACAACACTCCTCAAAAGTATGGAATTTCCTAACCAGTGTCCCACTAGCGAATGGAGTTGAAAGTCATTTCCAGGGCATACGTACATACATGCATACATACATACATACAAACATACATACATAAAGGAGCCAGGTTAGAAACCGATTCTTTCTCTATTGACAAGAAATCCTGAAGTAAAACTGAATAATGACATACATACATGCACATTCACGCACACACACACATAAACACGAACATATACATGCATAAATACATATATATATATAGGCATACGTATATGTATATGAGTATGTGTGCATGTATATATATACATTTCTATAGGTGTGTTTGTGTTTGGTTGTTTTAGTTTAGTGTTTTTTGTGAGATCTAATTTATTGGATTTATATAACAAGGTATGAGTAATATGTGAGTAACTTATCGTATAATTGTAAATAAACCAAGCTCATTCAAGACGGTCTAAATGTTCCCCTGATTGATAAATTTGCTGATCAGGGTATCATATGACATTCTGACGTCCTTCAAAGTAGTCATAAAATACCGTATGCTGTATGTGTCTTTGAGTGTGTGTGCCTGTTTGTGTATTTATTTGGTTACGGCTTTTGTAAACATGCTCTATTGAAAATTCAAATCCGATCAAGTTTCACATAATTTATTGAATATTTATTTGTGTGCGTTTTGATATTTCCTTACACTTTTATTGTTGAAACTTCGAATAATAATAATTCTTCAAGATCCATATCGCGATCAACAATTCTGCGCTTTTACGTCTAATACATCTGGATGAAGTTTGCTTAGCTGTCAAGTTAGTATTGTATTTTGGATTTTCAATGTTTCTGAACGTGATTGTCAGATGTTAGTTTGCTAGCAGGCTAGTTTAGCCATTCTAGGATTTTTATTTGTTCATTCAGATTGAATCTCGACATTTGCAGCACTAGATAACATAAAATGTAAAACAACATTTGATGCTTGTCGAAAAGACAACTATCCTGTATTAAGTGCTATATGGGAGTTTGTATATGAGTTTCGAAAGAAATTGTCGATATTTTAAACATACTTTATTCTTCCGATCCACACAGATTTTTCTTTTCATCATCCTTTTTACGACGACCATCAAATATTAATCAATAGAATATTTATTTGATTAATGTGAAATAAATATTTTTCTGCTGTTGTACGATGCTGAAGTTCGTAAAAGATGAATATGGGTTTCAAAAATAAAGCTTCTTCTTATATGAGTTTAATATCTAAATAAAATATTATTGCTCCCTACCATGTTCAGAAGCCGTGATAAAAATCGCGAACCCAACCCTCTTACCTCTTGACAAAATCATAAAAATATAAGATTTGAAGACTTTCCACACCGAACGAATAAGTTACTGGGTTTCAGACTTGCAGTCTTCTGAATTGTGAATTCATAAATCATTTTAGAAGGTTATATTCACGAAAAATATTGGGTTGGCAACTAAGTTCCCGCCGTTTTTTTAAAATTTGAATTTTTTAAAAGATTTAATTAAAAATAACAACTAATTAATCAATAATGTATTCACCCTTGTTGTTTACAACTTCTTCCCAACATTCAACAAGATTTTCAATACCTCGTTGGTAGAAATCACCCAATTTCGACTCGAAAAATTGATCCAACCAAGCTCTCAATTATGCATCAGTATTGAAAG
The DNA here is from genome assembly GCF_046866305.1 of Octopus bimaculoides. Lineage (NCBI taxonomy): Eukaryota > Metazoa > Mollusca > Cephalopoda > Octopoda > Octopodidae > Octopus > Octopus bimaculoides. Next base: position 95,890,793 of record NC_142929.1, read on the forward strand.
AAACTCCGCGCATACCATTTGAAAGAGATCGAAAGAGGTGGAAATCCGTTGGTGCCAAATCAAGAGAGTACGGCGGGTATGGCAGCATTTCCCAGCCATGCGTTTGAATGGTTTCCTTGGTCATATTGGCGATATGAGGGCGGACGTTGTCGTGTAGCAGAACTCCATGCTGCCGATTAGGTCTTTTGTCTTGAAAAGCCGTGTTGAATCGTTTCATCTGTTGAACATAGAGTTCCGCGTTGACCGTTTGGTTCCTTTCAAGCAGTTCGTAATGGATAATCCCTTCCCAGTCATACCATACGCACAACATCGTTTTACGCGGATTAAAATCTTGTTTCACGCGCGGTGTCACTTGTTTACCTGGGCTAAGCCATTCCTTATGCTGCTTCATATTGATGTACAGGCACCATTTTTCGTCGCCAGTAACGATTCGGTAAAGAAATCGTTGCTTGAGTCCTTGAATTGGGCGGTGACGAGCAAGCAAAACCAGCGGAGATTGTGGCTCGTTGATTTTTGCTGTTGTCACTTAAAGCATGCGGAACTCATGCTCCATATTTCTGAACTTTTCCCATCAAGTGAAGATGATTCTCTATAGAAGTGTGGGAGCATTCCATTTTCTCTGCCAGTTCCCTTGTCGTTTGACGAGAATTTTCGTGCAAAAGGTGGTTTAATCGCTCTTCATCGAACTCAACTGGACGACCAGAACGAGGTGCACCTTTGAGGTCAAAATTTCTATTTTCGAACTAGGCATACCAATCACAAGCGGTTCTTTCAGCAATGGCACCCTCCCCATACATAGCACAAATGTTGCTGGGAGCTTTTGCGGCCTAGGAACCTTGATTAAAAGCAAAAAGAAGGTGTCGAAAATGCTCGTTTTTCTTAACTTGACATTCCATTTTAATGATCTGAAAATAAACAAAAATTAACTAAAATTAACTAGAAAACAAAAAAAGATTCCAAAATGATTCAAAAATAGAATTCTCGAAAAAAAAAAAAAGATTCAAAAATTTAAAGACGCAAGAAATTCCAAAATTTAAAAATAAACGGTGGGAACTTAGTTGCCAACCCAATACATTGACAATCTCTTGTCTGAGAATTCAGGTCCAAGCTAAATAAGAAGCCGATATTGTGCGAACTCCTGAAGTGTTCACGTTGTTACCTGATTGCATGACCTGCAAGACATAACACCCAACTCTCGATTAAAGCACACCTCTTTAGAAAAAGAAAGACGTCAGAAAGTGTAATCTTTAATACTCCTAAAGAGAGTGACAGAAGGTTCATGGTACGAATGCCTTTGATTATAAATGCTTTATCACGATTAACTTTAGTGAGAAGCAACAACAAAGCCGTTTGTATTGTATAAAGAAGATTAGATATAAAGTTGACGAAATAAGTTCTCACAAAGCAACGTATGCGATCCGGTTCTTGTTTTCCTTACGCTTCGCTAATTTTGGAGGAAATTAGAACACTACCAATATCCGTTTTGCATTTCAAGAATATCAAATTTCTAGCTGGATGTTTGATGGTATTTGGTGTTAGGTGTTTCTCAATCTTAAGATATCTTGCTAAGCGTTACCATGCTTGCGCAAATTAAATGTGTCCCCTTTGTAAAGTACTGGAATTAACTGGTACGCATAGTACAATCAATTATCACTTTTGAGCGAGTATGGTTGAGTTACATGTACTATTGTCTTGCTATTTGTTTTTAGGTACATCGGAAGTCACGAATAAACATAGACTCCTTCCTACTTCCACTAGCAAAATGTGGCAACTGAAGAGAAAGTGGGGAAGAAAGAGAGATGCATCAGCACTCGGTTAGTAATGATTACACCTGAATAAACTGGAGCAATGTGAAATGAAGTGCGGCTTGTGATCCAAGAACTGAAATCACGACCTAATAATCATGAGCCGATCACCCGAAACTTTAGATCATGCACTTTCACAGAAATTGAATATATTGACTTCATCTCACCTGCACAAAATTACTGTATTGTTTAGGCAAAACAAAATCAATATTATATGAGTTGTATCTTAGTTTGTAGGCTCATTTACCCTGCAGCATTATTTCGTGTAATGGCAATGGATGCAATCATCCTATTGTTTTGTGTGCGTAGCTCAAGAGAATCGTGTTATTTTGTGTATAGTTTGGTCTAGGTTTCGATTTTTCAATTCCAATACGAGGAACCGTAATTGAATATATGGAAGTTTCTTCTATTCACCAAAATCTTATTTAACTCCCAGTGTTCTTGTAGTTGCCTTATATACCAATCTACTTGATAGAATGTTTTGGCCTGGAGGGAATAAAATGTCCATAAATTCCATATTATTTACTGTTGTTATTGTTGTTAGGATCATACAATGACGTTGAAGACATTTGGTTTGGTATTTTCATTTTGTGTAGTCATACTTTTTACGCAGAGTATCACATCATTTTATCATATTCCACGATAAGAGAGAATTCGGTGCATTCTATAATGAATCGGAAAATAATTTTACATTACCTTGCGTGGTGTCACCGTAGTTACTGATTTCCTGACTCCACTGTCAATTTTGCTATTTATCTCTAAAGTTTCAACAAAATAACGTAGATAATAAAGCTGAGTTGTTAGCAGAAAACAAACAGTAGGTGATCAGATCACTTCGTCGACTAGTCAGTATTGGGTAGTGTCTATGGCCAAGATATTAGACGCATGAAGGCTCGTTTGACTGTAAAATAGATACTAAGAAAAGAATGTATCTGCTGCCAACTCCTTTCAGGGTAGGTTTGTTTTGTTACAATTTTTTTTATTATTCTACGTAATTCTCTTTTCTTTTATCATAGACTTTAAAACTTGCACTCGTTATCACACCATGTCTCTCACCTTCCTTTTTTTGTATTCCTTGATTGCCCCATCCCACAAATTTACTGTTGAATATACACGAAGAACAGAAGCGTTTACCATCCATGTATATTCAGTTTTATTTGCGCGACTTAAAGAGTAAAGTCATCATATTCTTTGGTTATTTATTTATGTGCACCTAATTTTGTCGAGGCTTTGTACATTTTACGCATAATATTCAATGTATTTTCTTCCTATTATTAACATAGAGATAAGTGATAGTTGTATTTTTTGTTTCAATTATTTGTCATTTGGTTGGATGGTTAGGAGGGGATCGATCTAGTATTAGTATATAGTCCGTGCTTTGATAGTTTTTACACATGATATGAGATCGTCCTGCTTCGATAATTTGCTTACACAAGGTACGAGATTGCAAAATATTGCAAACAGTTGTAATACATCAATTATTGGTAGTAATAATCAATACATTTTACAGGGTCTTACACAGTTATCATCCAGCCTTGCTTGAATCATTATTATTATTATTATTATTATTATTATTATTATTATTATTATTATTATTATTATTATTATTATTATTATTATTGTTCTTGTTGTTGTTATCATCATTATTAAAGTGGTGAACTTTCAGAACTGTTACTGCGCTGAAAGATGCTTAGCGGTATTTCGTCAGTCTTTAAGTTCAAATTCTGCCGCGGTCGACTTTGCCTGTCATCCTGACGGGGTTGATAAATCAAGTACCAGTGAAATATTGGGGTCAATGTAATCGACTAATCCCTTCCCCACAAATTCCAGGCCTTGTGCCTTTAGTAGAAAGGATTAATATTATCATTAAAGCAGTGCGCTGGCAGGATCGGTAGCACGCTGGGAAAAATTCTTGGCGTCATTTCTTTTGTCCTTACGTTCTGAATCGATATTCAACCGAGCTCGACTTAGCCTTTCATTCTTTCCGGGTTGATAAAATACGTCCCTGTTGAGTACTGGGGTCAATGTAACCGAAAACCAACACCAAATTTGAGGCTTCGTGCCTATAATATATAAGGGCTATTATTGTTGTTGTTGTTGTTGTTGCTGCTTTTGTTGTTGTAATTGTTGTTGTTTTTAGGGGGCGAGCTGGCAGAATCGTTAGCACGCCGCAAAGTGTTTTATGGCATTTCGTCCGTCTTTATGTTCTAAGTTCAAATGCTACAGAGGCCGACTTCGCCTTTTATCCTTTCGGTGTCAATAAAATATATAATACTAGTTGAGCACTGAGGTGGATGCTACCGACTTCCCTACCCCTCACAACTGCTGACCTTGTGCCAAAACAAGAAATGATCATTATTATTGTAGTATGTTATTGTATGGGTATTAAAAGGATACCAAATATCGAGTTTTCCTATTTTTCCTTATGTTACCTGTCAACTCTAAAGGAAATGTATTACACAGAAAGTAGAAGAAAAATTTGGAGCAATCTCACACCTAATTCCAGGTTATTTATCAGAATCTTTTAAGTTTCAAATTACACTCCGATAATAACGGGTACAACTTTCACTTTTCTACTCGACATACACAGATTTTTAATATTTCTACTTTTAAATCAGCTCATTCAAGACCTTTTCTACTACTTTCCAAATTCCTTGTTAAGAATGTTTTCCCTGAAGAAATTGCACCATCAGTTATGAAACATTCTTTTTTATGTCAGGGATAATGGTATCTGAGGCTGCTCTGTTAAGCTGTTCTGTTCAAAAAGTTGTAAAAAATCTCATATAATTTTTAAGTTCATCTCATATTTTTTTATAGCTCTTTCAGGTAAATGAATGTGCTACTGACCTGAAATGTTGTATTTGTATTTTTTACAATGTGACCAGTATTAATTCAGACTAACCTTCTAATGACATTGCCAGTATCCTTTGTGAATTAACGTTATGCTGAATACGTTCCTCTTGCTGTTTACAGAAGCAGCATTTGTTCATTGAAGCAGTGGGATAAATACTCTTACTAAACTTGTGTTTATAGGCTCAGCTACCAACAAATCTCCAGTTTCTCTCTTCAAATCTTATCATCGCAGTCACTCTCACGATGAGTCGGGATTTTCCATGTTTACGGTGTCACTATGGAATTTCTCATGTTACTTGCATTTATTTTACAGCTTTCTTCCTTTCACAGATTATCCTGCTTTGGGATAATTTCTTCTTTTCAAGACTCGCACAAATACGTCTTATATCCGTTGCAGTTTGTTTACTTAGCTCTTTGCCCTTCTCAATTCAGTGATATACTCGCATTTATTTTTCAATCACCCAACCAGAAATGCTAATATCTCTTCTCCCGCCAACCTTTCTTTTCATATGTAAACGACGGACAAATTTTGGATGAAGAACTACATTCATAGTTGAAGATCTTCTCGTTTTTCTCTTCATTTCAATATTCCGGCCCCATAACGCATGACGGCAACCGCCCATATTTTGATCAGATTCCTTTTGAATTGAGTTTGGAGTTCAATACAAATTTTAACTCCTTCATATATATTGCTTTCACGTTTTCCTTAATTTTCTTTGGCATAATATCATCGGGTTCCACTATATCTCGATACTTGTATCCACAGCAATTAGGTTCTAAGACCCGTTTTTCCGGTAAGTTTTTATTCCATTAAAATTCCCATTTCTTCCTCTTTACAGCACGCTTACATTGAACAAACTCCATTCTCTTATAATTACGACGCACCTTTACTCTGTTAAAAAGTGAATTGATCTCTTTTTCTTTGCAAATGTCTATAAGAATAGATGATGTAGAGAACGTACAGTTTGTCCAAGTTTGTACCCCATGTCGACTTGTATAAGTGTCAATCAGATAGTATGAGCGAGATATAAATAACAAAGGAGAACGAAAGAGGGAGAGAGTGAGAGAGAGAGAGAGAGAGAGAGAGAGAGAGAAAGGGAGAGAGAGAGAGAGAGACAGACAGAGAGAGAGAGAGAGAAGCAGAGACAGACAAACCGACAGACAGAGAAGCAGTCACCCTGGACGATACCTTTTTAACGACTAGACTGATTTCCCATACACCAACTAATTCTTATTATTGTGCGTGATGCTAGCGCCCTGAGAATGTTGATAAGCCTAACTAGGATTATGGAATCATGCGGTAAATATTTTTAAGGTTGGCTCACGCCATGCACAGATTAGACTGTCACCGTTTACAGTTATACATTACCAATTACTCAATAATCAGATTATCTTTGGCGCCATTTGAGAGTTTCTTACATCAATTCTCTTTAGTAGAGTGTTATTTGCTTTATATCAGTATAGGGAGGCGCAATGGCCCAGTGGATAGGGCAGCGGACTCGCGGTCATAGGATCGTGGTTTCGATTCCCAGACCGGGTGCTGTGAGTGTTTATTAAGCGAAAACACCTAAAGCTCCACGAGGCTCCGGCAGGAGATGGTGGCGAACCCTGCTGTACTCTTTCACCACAACTTTCTTTCACTTTCTGTTGTGCCTGTAATTCAAAGGGTCAGCCTTGTCACACTGTGTCACGCTGAATCTCCCCGAGAACTACGTTAAGGGTACACGTGTCTGTGGAGTGCTCAGCCACTTGCGCGTTAATTTCACGAGCAGGCTGTTCCGTTGATCGGATCAACTGGATCCCTCGACGTCGTAAGCGACGGAGTGCCAACAACAACATATATCAGTATATTTTTACGGAAAAGTTACTTTCTACTAACTGTCATTACATTTCGGCAAGGTACTTTTAGATTATTTCCAAATACTTTCCTTTTGATTCATCTTCGATCCTTCATTATGAAATTTGTTCCTTGCTCACTCATCCACTCCGGTACACTTCCTTCCAATACATATTCATTACGATAATTCTCTGTTAAGCTGTGTAAAGATTACAGATGTTTTATCCAGTTGCGCGTGCACATAAACACACACACACATAAAAACACACACATATATATATATATTCAGGAGTCAACTGAACCAGGTACGTAAATGGTAAAACACCGGGTCAGGTGAAGAGGGGAGGAAATTGTGTATACTACGAAATCAGAAGAACAAGTGCCTACATACCCGAGTAAAGACAGATAACTGTCCCAGTTGTATATGGAATTAACTGCTACTGATTGAGTATATTACGAGTCTTAAGGTTGTATTTAGGAACACACACTGCACCAATTGTACTGCACTCAATAGACTCCAGGTCTACGTTAATAGCATGTTCCGAGTAATGTGAATAATAAATAAATAACAGATGGTTAATGATTCATCCCCTATATAGATAGATAGATAGATAGATAGATTGATAGATAGATAGATAGATAGATAGATAGATAGATAGATAGATAGATAGATAGATAGATAGATAGATAGATAGATAGATTGATAGATAGATAGATAGACAACGCACTATTCTGTGTTTTAACACAACCTCCAATTTAATTTGGCGATAAAGATTACCATACGGTATTAATACTGCTTGTGTTACTATTAGTTATTTTTTAATAATCTCACTGGATATTTATGATATCAGTGCCTTAATAATCATTGATACTCTATGTATCTTTGACGGGAGGTTCAGCTGTTAAGTTGCTACTGGACATCTGTTATTAAGGAGCCCATAGCAGTGCGAACGAAATCACATGGTCTGTCAGTTCCGATGACCGCAGCAAACGGTCCTCGTCTGCCGCGCATCTATATGAGGAGCTCTAAATAACATAGTATTCTGTGCTCTAATACAACCCCCAAGTTAAGTTGGGTATCAAGCTTGCTTTTGTTATCAATACTGCTTCTGTCACTATTATATATATATATATATAATGCCACACACTAGACTTCCAAATAAACATTTTTACCGAATGCGAGGAAAAGCAACTCTTAAAAAAACCCAAACTTTTAAAAAAATTAACTCAACTATATATCGAACGATTACACGATTGCTAGAATAATATCTAGCTTTCGATCTTCAGTATAGTACGGTAGAGGTATATAATGCCCTTATCTAAGCATAAATGAATAAATATATTCTTAGGAATAAAAAAATGATATGTTTTTTCCCTTATGAATTTTTTTTACGCTAGCTTCCTGATAAAATTCTTGTAAAAGATTTTTATCCCATTATTGAATTAATTAAATATATATATATATATATATATATACACATATATACGTGTGTGTGTGTGTGCGTGTATGTGCGTTTTTGTGTGCTTGTGTGTGTATGTATATATATATATATATATATATATATATATATACGCATTGTAAAAACGTATGTATGTATGAACACATGCTTATTTGCATGTAAATACAAAGTCAGTTTCATACAATTTACAATATTTGAAGCAAAACATAATTAAATAAAATACTGTTTGAAGGATTATCAATTTGGTTGAATTAAGCTACTCCGCGAAGCTGCTCGCATAATCATTTCTGAAATTTTGCTAGAGTGCAACTGAATGGGCAAATAAAAATTTCTGTTATATATCTTGTGTTGCAAAATATCAGTATCTTATGTATATTCTATTAAAATTAGACGTGATGTCTTAATTTAAATTGTACTAATATTCAATCCTGTGCTTGTTAATATTCTATTTACTTTCATACTATTATCATTCCCACGGAATGCCTTTGTCATCTCAAACGCATAATTTTGTCTGATAACCGCCTGTTCGATTTTAGAAGAATGATGTCTTAGTTCATATTCGGGTTCTTAATTTTTATTTTTTTTTGCGAAAGGATTTTGTTGCTGCTTGGAAGAAATTATTCTTCACCTGTTTTCTTAGTTTTATGTTGTGTCTTCGCTTTTTGCGAATTATTGGGAATTTTCACCGGTAGTAATTATTTCTTCCTCATCTTTGCTTCGCGATCTCTCCTATGCACAGTTCCCGTATGGCTCTGCGACTTTGAAGGTGTTGTTACGACTTACAAATCAATTTTAATGTCTTCCAATCAATATGTCACTTCGTTAACACTGCTTTGGCCATTCGTCCATGCTTCAATATAAAGTTATGATTGGCCACGGATCTGCGTCGTTGCTAGTGTCTCCTAGTGCCAGTCTTCTTTTTCTTTGACTAATGTACGGACGGAGAGTCAAATGTATAATCAGAGACATATCTGGCAATTTCAGCCCATGTTTTTGCTGCTTCTTCAATTTTAACGAAACAATGAATAGTGCCATAGCTTTTGCCGTCTTCAATTGAAAGGACTCCTGATATGTCGTGGAGAGCCTCAAGATATCTGACAATATCAAATGCGACCTGCGATTGATAGGTGTTTGCATATGATGAAGTTTAGACAAGACAATAAGGAAGCACGATATGTGATCGTAAGACGTTCCAGAAAGAGGAGCTCAAAATTCCATCAAACAGTCCCTATCGTCAATATACTTGGAAATGCCTGAAAAATTACCTGATCGCATGGCTGGAATACTTTCAAGTATAGATGAATAGTAAAAGGTGATTATGAGAGATAATTAAGAAATGCACTAATTACATCTAAATTCTGATCAAATATAATTCACTATTGTCACTGTTGTAACAACGGCTGAGAAATAACAAATCTGATAAAGCTTAAACATATATAGCGGGTTCTGGTCAGCAAATCGATAGACGTTCGGTTTATATATATATATATATATATATATATATATATATATATATACCATATCCCAGTAAAGATCGAAGTTCTTATGTGGTTAGTGAGATCATAAGTGAGACATTTTAGCCATTTTTCAATACCAGACCAGCTGTGAAAAAGACGAAATCCGGACAAAGACTTTGTAACCTTTTGCAAATCGTATTTTCTCATCTTTTAGACATAGCGTATGTTTATTCCGACTAGTTTTCTTATACAAAGGGAACCTCGTATAATACAGAAGAGGTTTATTTGAGGAAAAATTTAGTGGTAATATTTTACTGGTAGAGTAACCACGGGTAGGCTCTCTTGCTAGTTTTGGTTTACAGATTTTGTATATTGCAGATGATGATAAGTAGAATGTATAAAAATCATGTGGAAGTATACTCCAGTATATTTCCTTATGAAAGCTATTTTAGCCTTTAAATACATATTAATTTTCACTGTTTACTTCGTTCTTAGGAATTTAGTCCTTCAGTCTAACAGAATAGATAGAAAGAATGACAGAACTGCTATTCTATTGGATGATAGCGCGTTTAAAGAACATAACACTGAGCAAGAAACAAACAAAATATAGTTGCTCTTCGTATCAGTTAAGCTGCTGTCTTGGAGAGACAACTGCATCTCTGGTTATACTTCATAAAAACTGTGACAGTTAGCTGTTATTATTCAGGAGAGTTCAGTTGTAAATACTATCAACAAAAGGACCTGTCAATACCAGTATTATATATTATTCTTTAGTTAAATGCACAGTGGGTAGCAGAATGAAATTAATTTATATGAGTGCTCTAGAAATCACTTTCGTCTAATACGACTTGTATTCCAGATTATGGCATAATTTTTTTTTATTATATTGGTCTGGAGGAGGAGATTGAGCACATGGCGTTGGCAAGCATTCTGAGATCGGTAATTTTGATGCTGTTAACGGCATCAAACCGTTCACAAGGAGATAGTTATAGAAATGGCATGTACTGGGAGAAAACGCCAGTGTCAGCATTCTGGGATGATAGGACTGGAATTCAATAATTGGTGCGGAGCTTGGATGAGTGAACACAAAATGGCTGATGAGATTGAGAAACAAGTGCAGCGAGAGATCCTCAGTAGACGTGACACGAGACACAAACAGATTGAAGACACAGATGCAATTATCTTTGCGACAGAAAGCCAGAGATAGGAGAAAACATGGTTGTAGGAAAGAGTCTGGCGTATGTTTGTGAGTAACCTCTTTGGCTGAGAGGGATTTTAAGAAATTATCTAGGATATCTGTTTGTGAAGCAGAAGTACTATTGCAAATGTGGAAACAATGCTCCATTATAGGTTACATCCGTGTTTTGCAGGGAGTAGTTTTGGGAAGTGGAGTGAGGAATGTTTTGGTTCTGAGACAAAGCAATGTTTGCTCTGTTAAGGATGTGTCTTCTCTGGGACGGACAGTTCCTCAGTTATAATGACGATTAGTATCTGAGGTGATCGCAGTATTTGTTTGACGTGCTACTACTGAAGGATGCTTATGAAGTCGTCGCTCGTGGAATCGGTGCATATTTGGCGTGATGTGTCTGGGTTGATACAGAAGTGGATGGGATTTGGTGAAGAGTTAAGGACGGTATGATTTACATGGGAGCAGAGCAGACATTATTGAAGGCAACGTGAAATAGTTTGTTGGTGTATAAAGGAAGCGAATGGCGAACAAAACCAAAACTTGAGCTACACCAGAGTTGATAGGCGCAGATTAGAAAGACTTCGATCAGTACGTCTCTCAAAAATGTCATCTTAACACAAAATATGTTTTCTAAAGGAAGAGAGATGCTGGATGTGAGCTGAATACGGAGTAAACTTTTTTCTTCCAAACTAAATTTTCATCGCAAGTGAACCTGTACATTAACTGGATTTAGCGAGTGGATCATAGTCTTGCTGGGTACTGTCTTCAATTATATGGTCAATGACACTGATCCAGAACTTCATCGACTGGTGCATATTTATTGACTACGGAAAGATGAAAATTGAAGTGCAACTAGACGGAATTTGAACTCGAAATGTAAATGAATCTAAGCAAATATAAATTTCTTTTGTCCAACGCTTTACCAATTCTACCAACGACCAGTTATAGTTCTGGAATAATAAACCTAAAAAATAGTGTAAATTTCATCTATATAAAATATACTAAATAATCGCTCTGATTCACCTGAATTCATTGACTAACGCTAACATGATAGATAGAATTACCTGAACAGGAGGTTAGTAAAGGACCTGCTATATTTCTGAATCCATTTTATCATTTTATCACGGGAGGATATCAAGATGGTAATCAGGCTCCCTACCATTCAGTAATCAGACAATTTACTGGATCGTGAAACGACAGCTTTTCCTGTTCATAACAAGTAATCAAACAAAAACTAAAAATATTTCCATTTCATTCGTAAATGATTAATTACCTGTGCACACACAAGCAAATAGGACGATATCAACATCGTATATCAGTCGTTAGAGAATAGAGTGGAAAACATTGAACTCCGTTTTCAATTTCAAATGCTTTATATTTTTACTGCTGAGAGTCTTCTGGTTTTACATATGCGGCGAATTGTGTCCAGCGATGAAAACGATCGAAATATTTCTCATCATGCATATTGTAACTCTGGTGGTCATTACAGAAAATTATAAAGCTACATGATAATTATTACATACAGAAGGAAGAAATGACTTGTGTTTCGCTGTTGCAACACTACTCTTGATAATAGTGTTAACACTACTAGAACTTGAGGCAGAAGCTAAATTTTGTTGTTGTTGATGATGATATTTTATTGGTAAGCCATTAAATTAGCCCGTACTAACTGTGCAACATCGTTTACATAGTGTACTACCCATTATCGAAACGGTTGGTGAATAGGATGAGCTCAGCTGTCATCGAGTAGACAAATAATCAAGAGTTCTAGCATTTTACCAGAAGCTTTTGAACAACTACTTGTAAATATTCGAACATAGTAAATCAATAAACACATACAATAAGTCTCTTCTTTTTTAATGCAGTAGGGTGCGATTTTGATTAGATTTAGTTGATATTTGTAGGAGATCTGACGACTAAATAAAGATTTCCGTTGGTTATATATTATTTCTGGCATTTTTCGTCATGGAAATATTTCAAATTTGGGCTTCTTCAGGCAGTAGAGCAATCGGAATCAACTGAAAAAAACACTTAACTACGACAAAGAAACTCAAGATTGTAATCTGCTGCATATATCGAATACACCATCAAACTATAATATGATGCAGTATACTTAACCTTCACATTAGCTATTGATCCCATTTGATGTAACCATTGCATGCTAAAATAACTTAAAGAACATCTGTTTCATTCACGCCTCAATTCTTCTCAACAGCCATATTGTTTCTGCCTAGATTCCATAAGAAAAAAATGTTTCCTCTGTATTTTTTCCTTGAAAGAATTAGGTAACAGAAATATTAACAAAAATAGCCTCATTGATTTAACCCATCTATCCGCCATCTCAAACAATCTCAATATGGGCAACTAAGATGTTCCAACCAAATAGTTGAAATAGGACAAACCAATTTCTAAAATGTTGGTTTAGTCTACGAAAACGTCGCAACTGCTCATATATATATATATATATATATATATATATATATATATATATATATATATATATATATATATATATATATATATATCAACTTTAAATAGAGCTCAAATTTGATCCGTTGAAAATACTTTATTACAACAACAACAACAACAACAACAATAATAATAATAATGAAATAGACCTATGTACATTTCGATAGAACGTCCAGAATGATTAATACATATCATAAAATATTATAACATATAAAATATAATTTTTTGTATATTTTCATGGGTCAACTATGAAAATTGGATTTGAATGGTTTCTGTTTTTATTGGCTGTGTATTGCTAATAATAATGATAATAGTAATAGCAATAATAATGGGACCCTGAGGAGATGGAGTATCCTATATTTTATAATATGTTATAATATTTTATGATATGTATTAATCATTCTGGATGTTCTATCGAAATGTACATAGGTCTATTTCATTATTATTATTATTATTATTATTGTTGTTTTAATAAAGTATTTTCAACGGTTCAATTTTGAGGTCTATTTAAAGTTGATATATATATACAAAAACTCAACTGTGAATTTTTTGCTAAGATTATTAACAGATACTATATATATATTTTTACCAAATTTTTGTTTAAAAAAATATATATTTAACATATATATATATATATATATATATATATATATATATATATATATATATATATATATATATATATATATATATATGGTGGTTGTCTACTCCTTAAACAGAGTTTGACCACCTCCTGCACCTACACCTTAGCCCTTTCATGGCGTCTGATGTGGCTTTTTAAACCAGACAGTGTTTTGAAAAAACACCCACACAGATTGCACCTCTGATTTGCACTACCAATACCTGCAAGTAAGTTCTGCTCATTGTGGATCCTAACATGTCTTTTAAGACCCCCATTGGATTTGCAAACCCTCTGGCACACACCACATTCAAACGTGTGCACAGACATATAATCAGAATAGCTGGGTGAGGTTTGTTTTCCATGGGTTCGCAGGTGAGATTTGAGGCCAGCCAAGGATAGACATGGTCTGTCACAGACTGTGCACACAAAAAGGTCCTTGTCATTCACCTTCTCAGTCTCCCACCTTTTTCCTTAAATGTCTCTTGAGCCCTGCTTGCATCATCCTGGCCTCTTCAAATGCTTTCACTCCACTCCACACCCTTGTTCGCCATCCAACTCGATCTGAAGCGAGGACTTCTATATCTTTTGGAGCCATTCCAATTGACTTCATAGCAGTCCTTATGCCATCCTTAAACCTTTTTTTAGGTTTATGCCGATAACGTTTCCCCTCTGTAAGCTCACCATAAAACAGCAGTTTCGGCATGCGTTCATCTGCCATTCGAACAATATGGCCACACCATCTCAATTGGTTCCTCAAAATCATGGCTTTAATTGAGGGGATGCCTGCAGATGCAAGGATATCTGTGTTTGGAGTAAAAGAATTCCATTTAATTCTTAAAATATGACGAAGGCATTTTTGGTGGAATTTTTCTAACATTTTAAAATGCCTTTCATAACAAGTCCAAGTTTCACAAGAATACAATAGGGATGTTAAGACAAATGATTTGTAAAGAGCCAGCTTTGTATTGTTATTTATATGTCGCTGGCGCCAGACGCGTGACTCCAAGCCACCAAATGCTTTTGCTGCCCTTTGAATTCGCAGGTGTATTTCCGTATCAAGATTTCCATCATCTTGAACAGAGCTTCCCAGGTAGACAAATGAATTTACAACCTCAAGTAACTTTCCCGTAACAAACATTTTAGGGTGGTTACAAACAGCACCATACGCAGGTTGATACATCACAACTGTTTTTTTCAGATTGATGGTCAGGCCAAAATCATCACAAGCTGCATCAAATGCAGATACAAGGGATTGCAGACCCGATTCAGAATGACTAACCAGATCGCAATCGTCAGCATACAAAATTTCCCTAATAAGTGAAGTAAAAACCTTCGTTTTAAACTTCAGTCGGGTCAAATTAAAAACATTCCCCGTTGTTCTATATTTTATGTAGATACCCTCCTCAGAGTTTTGAAAGGAATGTGACACCACAACGGCAAAGTATATTGCAAAGAGGGTGGGTGCATCAAGGTCTCCCTGCTTTACTCCATTTTCCACAGCAAAAGATTCAGAAAGCCTACCACCAAAATTAACCCTAGCTCTCATATCCTGATGCAAAGCCTTGACCATGTTTATAAACTTTTCTGGGCAACCAATTTTCCCCAGAATTAGCCACAGAGCACTTCGATTAACAGTATCGAATGCTTTGCTCAAATCAACAAAGCAATGGTACAGAGCAAGATTCTGTTCAATGCACTTCTCCTGTAATTGTCTGACAGTAAAGATACAATCAGCTGTGCCCCTGGAGGAACGAAAACCACACTGAGACTCAGACACCATACTTGGAACTATAAAGGTATTTAAACGTTCTAACAAAATGCTGGCGAGCACCTTTCCAACCACAGACAAAAGGGAAATCCCACGAAAATTACCACACAGATCCTTTGGCCCCGATTTATATAAGGAGACAAGAATGGCATCAATCCAGTCTTGAGGCACTTTCTCACTTCTCCAACAGTGACAAATTAAAATATTTAAGAGTTCCATCATTTTGTCACCCCCATATTTCAAGACTTCTGCACAGATTCCATCAGATCCTGGAGACTTGTTGTTATTCAGCTTATTCATAGCTAAATAAATGTCATTTAGAGTTGGTTCAGATGCCATCTCTTCTATAACTGGAAGTTGTTCAATTTTTTCTATCGTCCTCATATTAACGGATGATGGTCTATTCAAAAGTGCAGAGAAATGTTCTACCCAACGCTTATGAATAGAAGCGGTGTCAGTCAGAAGAAAACATCCATCTTCTGTTCTCACTGGAGCTACTGAAGAAGATTTTGGACCATATACCTCCCTAACATAAGAATACAAACAACTTGCATCATTTCTATCAGCTGCTTCTTGTGCCCCTTTTGCCCTATCATTCCACCATTCCTGTTTAATTTTCCTTAGAGCAGTTTGCACCCTCCTTTTCAGCTTTCTGTAAGTTTCATTTGAGTTGGGATTCAATGACTGAGAGAGCAGTGTATTGCCTAAGTTTTGTTTTTCTAAAAGTAGATCATGAATTTCTGCTGATCTATCTGAGAACCAATCTCTGGATTTATGAGATTTAAATCCCACTGACGAACTTGCAGCCTGAAATACTTTTGTTTTGAAATCTTCCCATAAATTGTTTGGGTCAAGATTAATACTTTCTATAGCGTCGTGGAATCTTTGCAAGTTGCTTGATAATTTAAAGTTTGCAACGTTTAACTTTTTGGGTATCTTAGGACCAGACTGTCGGTTTTTAGGTTTTATCGAAAAATCTGTTTTGCCACGCAGTAGATGATGGTCAGTCCAGCTCTCTGCCCCTCTCATGACCCGAACGCTAGAAACGTCTTTCATATCACATTTCCTAATCAAAATATAATCTATGAGATGCCAGTGCTTAGATCTTGGGTGCATCCAGGTGGCTTTATATTTATTTTTCTGTTTAAACAGAGTGTTGGTGACAACCAGATCATTCTCAGTACAAAACGTCAAAAGAGCTACTCCATTTCTATTGCATTTTCCAATCCCATGTCGACCTAAAACAGGCCATGAAACATAGTCCCTTCCAACTCTTGCATTGAAATCTCCCAAAATGACCAGCTTGTCAGAAATTGGTACTTTCCTCAATAATCTTGCTAGATTGTGTCATAAAACTGTCCCACAGTTTCCTCAGAATGGGACATTGTTGGTGCATAAATACTGACAACGGTAAGAAACCTACCTTTTGTCAGTTTGATACGGCATGACATGATCCGGTCAGATATACCACTTGGAAGCTCTGCAATGGAGGACACTAATGTATTCTTGAGAGCAAACCCAACACCAGATTCTCTACGCTGACCCTTAGGTAGGCCTTTCCAGAAGATAGTATATCCATAAGCAGATTCCATTACTTGACCCTCACCAGAGAGACGAGTTTCAGAGAGAGCAACTATATCAAGGGAATATTTCTTTAGCTCACATGCAATAAGTGCAGTACGCCTTTCTGGCCTCTTCGTGAAATTATCATCAAGAAGTGTGCGCACATTCCAACAGCCAAAATTCAAACGATGTTTATTTTTACTTTTTCTTGAGGACTGTCAGGTCGCTCTTCAGTGCTACTGGTAACATGTAATCCAGTACAACCTGTTGCATGGTCGGGTCGTCGGCGACTAAACTGGCAACCCCACCAGGCTTGCTTGGTGAGGAGGGTGTTGTTGGACACCCTGCAGGACGAAAAATAAGACCTGTCAAAGGGCGGATGAACTCCTGAACAGTCAACGACCATCCAACAAAATGTCTGTAAATATGTATATATATATATATGTATGGGTGTGTATATGTGTGTGAATGTCTGTAAATATGTATATATGAATAATTTTAATTTTATATATATATACTATTTTTTATCTTTTATATTTTATTTATATATATATATTTTTATTTTTTTATTTATTTTTATTTTTTTATTTATTTATTTATTTATTTATTTATTTTTTTTTTATTTTTTTTTTGATGAGCTGCTCCACATCGGTCACCGGAGTGATATTTGTTCACTTTACAGAGTGTCTGAGTGTCGGTTAGGTGTCTGGAATGGGACGGCTTACCTCATGGGCAGGTAGAAGCTCTTTAACCTTGGTTGGTAATCTACCTAGGAGAAGGAAATCTCCGAAATAAAACCTGAGGCCTTGGAAATTCCTGGTTTTGTCAATTCTCTTGTCACACCGGTGAAAGTCTTCTTGGGCTAATAAGTGGGGGTAGTGCAGTGCAAGCTACACCCACTAAAAATTATTCATCTGCACAGGTACTTCCTGTACTCCAAATCTTAGTAAAATCATTCAATTGGTTGGTTGGCAGAAACCTAAAAATGCACCTGTAACTTATTTTAAAATGTCTGAAACAAATTCAGTAAATGGCAAAAAAGGCTTGGGAACACATGCATATATAATCTCATCAAACAGTAGCTCTGGCATATATTGACAAATGTCGTAAATTCATCTTCATAAGCTGTCATCTTGACAAAATATTTTTAGTTTTAACTTTACACCACCGCCGCCGCATTTATTCTCTCTTGATTTATATGTCCGATCTGTTTGTTATTTGTTTTTTTTTATTATTATAAACTTTAACAAGCTCCCCCCCCACCCTCAAGACAAAATAAAAACAAAGTATCACCCCCTAAGCTAAGGTAGAGAAACTACGCTCCCATCTCAATCCCTCCCCAGACTCGTTTTTCTTTACTACTACTACTACTACTACTACTACTACTACTACTACTACTACTACTACTACTACTACTACTAATAATAATAATAATAATAATAATAATAATAATAATAATAATAATTATTATTATTATTATTATTATAATTATACTGCTACTATCAATACCACCACCACCACCGCTGGAATGAGCTGTCGCCATGACAACGACGTTTGTTAGTGTATCTTCATAAAAGCCACACATGAAATCGGATCTAACGCCGACCCAGACTCTAATCGAAGTCGACGGCATTTTGCCATGGAAACGAGTTTTATAATATTTTTATCTTTGTAGCAACCTTTGTGCGATAATTATTGTTGTTGAAGCTGTAGGGCTGTATCTAATGTAGTTACTACTATTCTTCTGATCGCTTTATCAGGACTACTAAATATCCTTACTGCTGCAAATAAGGCAACTGGATTTACTACTTCCATTACACTGGCAGAGTATTCGGGGGAGTATATTCTCGTGTCTCTATCATCTCAATGTGCAGGAATATCTACGATGTCGCTTGATGTGTTGCCAATATCAGCCAAAACTTCCTCAAACAAATCCTGTTGTTTTAAACGAGACAAACATAATTTATATTTGCCATATAAGGTTTGCGCACACACAACGACGTGTACACACACACACACACACACACACACACACACACACACACACACACACACACACACGCACACACTCAAACATGCATTCGCATCTGGATATATAGCCATGTGTGTGCGTATGTGTGTATGGATAAATTTATTATTGCTGTTTCTTCGTTGCTTCTGTTGCCGGTACCCCCTCTATATCATCGTTTCTGCAATCATTGTCGCGGGTGTCTACATCACAAATATCGTTTTTGTTTCTTACTACTGTAGCTATTGTTCATGTCGGATTTGATGCTGATGCTGATATTAATGTTGAATTATTGCTTCTGGTAGGGAAATTGATCGTAATAATCGAAACATACTTATTTTCTTCCCTCTCCTCTATAAGAGGCAATTACATATGCCTGTTATGGGAATCATCTGGCACCGTCTTTCAGTAGCCATGTTGAAATGAATTTCTGCTGCAAAATGAGAAAAAAATAAATAACATTTCTTTTCCCAAATGCTAAAGATATATGACAATTAAGCTCTCCTCCTGTGCCATGATATAATAACAATAAAAACGACAGACTAGCGGGCTAAATATATAAAATGAGATAAATGAAACAGTATATGCAATCTGGTTCTGCTCCAAAGCACATCTATTTTACAGCATTTCTAACATTACAAATAATGATTCCTAACACAGAATAACACCTCAAATTTGCATCCCCTTTCGCTTTAATCTACGTCTATTTTTTTGCCTCTTCCTGTCTTTCGTTTCTCCTTGATATTTCCTAATTACCTGAGTAAATCTCCTGATCTCTGTAAAACGTATGCCTGAACCTATTGCTAGGAATCACCCGACTTTGTGTTGCAGGTGAAAAGAAATGTGTGGTTACTCAGTATCCCATCTCAACGAGTTCTAATGTTAATGGTTTTGAGGACAAGATCATTCTCTTTGTCTGTTTCTGCTGTTGCCATTCTTAGAGTATCACCTGCGGTCAATATTTCTTCAAGTTGCACTTCAGGAGACTGAAGTTGTAGTTGTTGTCTTTAACCTTCTCGTTTCCACTTCCCCACTTGTCATCAGAAGGCACCGAAGAGGTTCTTAATCCTTCAAAAGAAGCAAGTAAGCATTGTAGTCTGGATCACGAGCTTGACTGACTTTATGTCCATTCCTGAGTAGATTATACTGGGATAATATTGTGCTCTTCGGGGTTCATTAGTACTAAGAGATCCAAACAGATCTCACTCCAAAAATCGTCTTTTGGGTCTTCATTGTACTTGCGACTGTAACAGTTTGCACAAAACTAACACAAGAAGCTTTGGGGGTTTGAATTCAGGTATACAGCATGTGGAATAATTTCTCACTTAATTTCTGGTCTTAAATAGTAAACACTTCAATATGATTGCTCCAGTACAGGGAACAAGCAGTCTATTACACATGGTTAGAACTACCAATAACTATTCTTTTGAAGCCTTATGAAAACCTATCCGTTATTTGCAACTTAACTGTGTGTTATTTTCTTCCTCACTTAAGGAGGTATTCTCGTTTATGATTAACATCGTTTCCACGGTGCAGACTCATGTCTAGAAAGTCATTATCAGCAGCAGAAAAAGCACTTGTTAATAATTTTGGTGCTCTCGTTATTTTCTTACACTGCGTCTATCACATTAGTTGGCCTTTTCAAGCGTATGTGTAAATATTTGGATTTTTAAGTTTTATCTATTTGTTTAATAGTCAAAATGTTATTTTTGTATTTGAAACCCTGACCAAGATTTTCAACGAATCGTTTCGCGACTATGTAGAGATAAACTCTAGAAAAAGTGAGAAACTCGCAAACAGTAAAAAAAAAAAAAAAAAAAAAAAAAAAAAAAAACAAGAAGGAAAGGATTAAATGGAAGTAGGTTAAATTTGTTTTATAGATAATATTACTAACAATACGATGACTAAACCCTTTTACTGCTGCCAATCAGGTGGCTAGTTTGAACTGCCAATACACAATGCAAATGTCTGCTAAAACAAATGCTAGAGGCGAATTTTCTTTCTATTCAAGAAATGATGACGAAACCTATAGATCTGAAAATATTTGTCAAACTATACAGAGCGACAATGGGTAGAGAGAAACTTATTTTCATCAGGAAATTCTTGAGAAAAGCACTGTGTAGACTAGAGCAACGTTAAACGCATGTTTGCTTGAGTATAGAGTGTAACAACAATAATGAAAATCCTTTCTAGTATAGGCACAAGGCATGAAATTATGAGGAAAATTATAAATCAATTACATCAACCGCGGTGCGTAACTGGTACTTATTTCATCGACTCTGAGTGGATAAAACGCTAAGTCGACCTCAATGGGAGTTGATCTCAGAAGATAAAGACGGGCGAAATGCCGCTCAGCATTTTGCCCGGCGTGCTAACCATATCAGCTTATGACCTTAGTAATAATAATAATAACAACAACAACAACAACAACAACAACAACAACAACAACAATGATAATAATAATAATAATAATAATAATAATAATAATAATAATAATAATAATAATTCAGGATTGCCTTAATCGAAGAATAATACCAGATTGGATGACTAAATGGAGGGCATTACTCATTATCAAGGATAAGAGAAAGGGTAATACAGCTAGCAACTACAGACCAATCACTTGATGACTAGTAGTGTCGAAGCTTTTAACAGGAATGCTTTTAGAAAGCATATAAGAGCACCTTGACAACCAGAATTTACTGCAAGAAGAACAGAAAGGGTACAGGAAGCAGGAAAGTAGGACGCACGATCTATTATGTATTGACGAAGCAGTTCTAAATGAAGTAAAAAACAGAAAGAAAAATCTAACAATAGCATGGATAAATTATAGGAAAGCCTATAACAGGATCTCAAACTTATGGATAAGTGAACGTTTGAGTATATTCAGCATAGTAGACAACATAACAGAATTAATTAGCTTTAGCATGAAGAAATGTAAAGTATATCTCTATTTAGGTGACACACACTTAGGGAAAGTTAATACCAAAAGAGGAATTTTCCAGAGAGAAACGTTGTCTCCTTTAATATTTGCCATATGGTTGATTCCCTTCAGTGTGGTATCAAGGAAGGAAAAGGCAGGGTATCGATTTCAGAAATAGTAAAGGTAAAATTAACCATTTGATCTACATAGATGATCTGAAACTTTTAAGTAAGAATTAAAAACAGATTCTTTAAGACTCTTCAGCAAAGATATAGGCATGGAATTGGGCATAAATAAGTGTGCTATATTAGTCATGAGAAGAGGACTGGTAGTCAACATCGAAGGCATCCAATTACCAGATGGTAGGACATTAAAATCATTGAAAGGAAGAGAGAGTTATAAGTATCTAGGAGTATTAGAATCTGACAGAGTACTAACTATAGAAATGAAAATGAAAATGGACAATGTGTACATCAGAAGGGTGAGAAACCTAATTAAGTCAAAACTAAATGAGCCGAATCTAGTAAAAGCTGTAAATATTGGGGCAGTATCATTACTTAGATACTCAGTAGCTTTTGTAGATTGGACAAAAAACTGAATTAGCAAAGCTAGACAGAAGAACTAGGAAGGAATTCAATATGAAT
The DNA here is from genome assembly GCF_046866305.1 of Octopus bimaculoides. Taxonomy (NCBI): domain Eukaryota; kingdom Metazoa; phylum Mollusca; class Cephalopoda; order Octopoda; family Octopodidae; genus Octopus; species Octopus bimaculoides. The sequence goes on from NC_142929.1 coordinate 95,913,388, forward strand.
GGAGTACTCCACCCAAGGGTAGCAGTAGCAAAAATATACCTACCTAGAAAGAAAGGTGGAAGAGGGTTAATATCAATAGAAGATTCCGTGAAGTTAGCTAGAGTAGATATAGACTCCTATGTAGGAAATAGTGAAGAAAGTTAATTAAAAGCTGCTACAGTCGCAGCAAGACATAGGGAAACCAAAAGACCAAACGAACTTAAATATCACAAAAGAAAAAAGAACAGAAATTGTTTGACTGGCAAAAGAAGACGTTGCATGGTAGAATCCCAAAGATAGTTTCAGTAAATAGTAGTAGCGAGACATGGTTATGACAGCAGAAAGGAAAGCAGAAGAGGGAGACAGAAAGTTTGTTAGTAGCTGCACAAGATCAAGCATTAAGAACTAATTGGATAAAAACCAAAATAAACAAAAACCAAGTAGATTCCCAATGTAAATTATGCAATCAAAAGAGGAAAGCGTTACTCATATAGTAAGTGAATGTAGCGTGGTGGCAGAGAAAGACTAGAAGAAAAGAGATTACAATCTAGGAAGAACAATCCACTGGGAGCTTTGTAGAAAGCTAAGATTTGAACATACTGATAAATGGCATGAACATGAACCTAAAGTACTAGAAAGTAAGAAATACAAGATGTTGTGGGACTTTAACATTCACAATGGCAGAGTAATAGAAGCTCGAAGGCCTGATTTAATAGTAGTAGATAAAGAGAATAGAAAGTGCCAGATAATTGACTTTACAGTCCCAAATGATGAAAAAATTAATATGCGAAGTATAGCAAAGTATCAGGACCTAGTTATTGAATTATAGAGACTATGGAAAATGCGGGTAGAATGTATGCCAGTAGTTATAGGTGCATTAGAAACTATCCCTAAAGGTTTGAACAGATGGATAGAGGAAATAGGCATAAAACTGTGTTATTAGGGATAGCTAGAATACTTAGGAGACCTTGGAATCTAAGGTTACTTCCTGTAACCCAATAGGAAGGTTCTTAGTATCTAAGGTTACTTGTTGTAGCCCGATATTAGGATTCTTTTATTTTCCGACAGTCTTATCTACTGAGTGCATATGAATAATAATAATATGAATAATAATCCTTTCTACTATAGGCATATGGCCTGAAATTTGGTGGGAGGGGATAAGTCAGTCACATTAACACCAGTGCGGAAATGGTACATTTTTCATCGACCCCAAAAGGATGAAAAGTAAAGTCGACCGCTGCGGAATTTGAACTCAGAACGTAACGACGGGCGAAATATCGCTAAGCATTTCGTCCAGCGCGCTAATGGCATCGCCAGTTCGCCGCCTTGAATAATAATAATAATAATAATAATAATAATAATAACAACAACAACAACAACAACAACAACAACAACAACAACAACAACAACAACAACAACAACAACAACAACAACAACAACAATAATAATAATAATAAGAGAGCGAATAATGCAGATATTGACAAAGCCCTTACCCACCAATGGTTAATGGCCTCTGGCTTGAAATCAGAAACAGAGGGGTTTATCATAGCAGCCCAAGATCAATGCCTACCTACAAAGAACTACCAGGCCAACATATTAAAGAACGGCAGCTCCCCATTATGTCGTATATGCCAACAACAAAATGAGACCATCGATCATGTTGTCTCCATGTGCAGTCTGCTTGCGCCTACAGAGTATCTCAACAGGCATGATGGAGCTGCACAATATATTCACTGGGTAATATGCAAAAACCTGGACTTGCCCCATGATAAAAACTGGTGGGAACACAAACCACCCCCAGTAATTGAAAATGATCACATTGCACTCCTCTGGAACTTCACCATTCAAACTGACAGAAAGATAGACACAAATAGGCCAGACATCATACTGAAAGACTTCAGACAAAAATCATGCCTCCTCATTGATATGACTGTCCCAATCGATATGAACGTATCTGTCAAGACCTACCAAAAACTGAGCAAATATAAAGATCTTGAAATAAAAATTAGCAAAATGTGGAATCTGAAGACGAAAACAATACCTATTGTCATAGGTGCCCTGGGAATGACAGCGAAACGGGCTGATTACTACCTAGCTCAGATACCAGGAAACCCCAAAATGGCTGAAGTTCAAAAGATAGTGCTCATGGGAACTGCCCATATCCTACGTAAAATACTGTCTATGTGATCTCAAATTTTAAAGCAAACACATAATTTTCTTATGGTTTCTTAAACATTCATTTGAACAAAACTGTACAAATCCAAATATATGGTACCCTAGGCATAACACCTACATGAACTTCTAACTTGTTGTCTCTTGAGGTCTCTGGGTGAGACTTGGATCCAACTTGTACAAATGCCAAACAAAAGTCAAACATAAAATAATAATAATAATAATAATAATAATAATAATAATAATAATAATAATAATAATAATAATAAGAAGAAGAAGAAGAAGAAGAAGAAGAACAACAACAACAACAACAACAACAACATCACTGAGGGATTGGAAGGTAGTCGATTACATTGACCCCTAGTATTTGACCGGTACTTATTTCATCGAAAATTGAAATGCAAAGTTAAATTCGGGGATTCTTGAACTCAGAACAAAATGACGGACGAAAAGCCGCTAAGTATTTTGTCTGACGTGCTAACGATATCGATAGCTCGATGCCGTAAACAGCGAAATTGAATAATGACATCAGCCTTTACTTCATTCACAACTGACTGATGAGAGTAAATTTTACGTAACAAGTTCTTACGTAACCACTTGAAACGAACGAAGAAAATGCATTCAAGATATCAATAACTGGTTTGTAATAATTTTCTAATTATATTGACTAAATTTTTCGATCATCAAACATATTCCTATTTGAATATGATGCAACGCGGGTTTGTATTGGAATGTTAATCTGGAGACTGAATCAAAAATATCTCGTAATGTGCACTGCATCAAGGCATATATGTATATATATATCATATATATACTATTCTTTTTAATTGCTTCAGTCATTTGATTGCAGCCATGCTGAAGCACTCCAGGATTTATTCTTTGTAAGCCTGGTACTTATTCTATCATTGTATTTTGATGAACCGCTTGGTTACGGGGACGTAAACATAACAACATCGGTTGTGAAGCGACGGTAAGGGACAATGTTTTTAGGAGGTTAACTTTGAAAATTGCATTCCCTCGCTTTCGGTAAATATGTGCTTATTTTCGGTAGTTTTTGACTTATCTAGTCCCTCTAAGCGTGAGGCATTATCATATAGTAATGCCCTTATATAAATTATATATATATATATATATATATATATATATATATATGACAAGATTCTTTAAATTTCCGTCTATGAAATCCACTCTCAAGGCTTTGGTCGGCCCGAGACTATAACGGTAGACACTTGCCCTAGTGCCACACTGTGGAACTGAACCCGGAACCATGTGACTGGGAAGCAAGATTCTTACCACACAGAATATAAAACGACTCAAACAAATTTACCATCCAATCTGACAGTTTCCCCAAAATTCAAAACCAAGGGAGATAACCACTCAAAAGAGGTCATCCAAGAGTAGCGCTTTTTGATTAATTTTAACTTTACGAGAATCTCGATGAATCCACGAGACTTTGTTTTTAGCCAAAATGGAGACGAATACCATCCGTCCAAGTGATCAGCTTAAAAAATTAAGATAGTATATTTTTTTCTGAATATGAAACCAATGGTAACCTTAATACACAAATAAAGAAATTCCATCCACCAATGTGGTGTTGAGCACTCATTCTCATCTTTCGACATCTACGTATATATACATATACATGCACACACACCTACACATATATACATATTTTAAATTTACTGTGCCGCGCCTGTGTGAGGCCAGCTTATGTGTATATAATTTGTAGGACGGTGAGATATATCTTGTTCTTTAGGAAACTTGTATACACACACTGACGCAGCGCACACCCCACCCCATACATACACAAGCACACAGATACAAACATTTAACAGTTTTCACTAATTGTCTGACTTTCTCGTTTTTCTTACTCGCGCGAAGTAGTAAGGTTTCAACCGCGATACTGTTATCGTCTATAACTAGGTATTAATCTACAATGGATATGAAAATGCTAGCCCTCTAATCTTCATCCCAGTGAATTAAAATCTTTATTAAGCGCAAGGATATAAACGCATATGTATTTATATTATGTATCATATAGAATAGGGTCATCCACTGATTGGTATAACAATGACTCAGTAATACACTCCAGTCTCTTGTTCACAGGAGTGTTTTCTCCTCTCTCCATCTTTTCTAATGTACTGTATTGCCCCTGCACTTTGGAATTGGTTGTGTCTTTGCCACCTGCACTTAGGCATCTCTGTCTTATTCATCTCTTCTCCTTCGACCACTCCTGTGATGACTACCTCCGAGCTCCCACTCCAATCACTATGTCCAATAATTTCTACGTAGAAGTTTGGCTCTCTGGAATTCTCTCCCAGTTCACATTTTTGCTGCAGGTGTTGACTTAGAAAAATTCAAAAGGAATATTAAAAGCACCGATTTCACCAGAATATAAGGGAGTGCAAAATTCATGGGTACTACACTTTCCTCCAGACCTAGCAAATATGCGAATATTTATATAACATGCAATATATAAACACGATACTAATATAAATATTGCCCCAAAGAAATGATCTCTGATTGAACTAACTGCACCTGGTGACATTTCATACGTGGCATTTCTTAGGTGGCATACAAGATATACGATCTTGTACGATCGATTTTTCATTGATATTTGTTACATAACTGCTGCTTCTCTTAGGTTCTTGATATGATTAATTAATATATCACACTAATGTAATTATGCAGCTATATTTGCCGTAAAGGTTTGACAAGGGCAGTTAATTATGTAAAGTGAATTCCAATTTTTCTCACGAATCAAAAAGCAGGCACGGAATTTAAGATCCAGTATACTGCAGGTAATCCGTTGAATTCCCCTGAGATTGTTTCCAATACGTTATTTCACAGATATCTCAAAGAACTTTCATCTGGGATTCGTCATAGAGACAGCGAGACTTAAGAATTACATCTTACAACTGAATGATATCATGACTCTGTACCGTGCAAGTCAAGTTATTAGATATTCTTTATTATTAAAAATAATTAAAACATTGAGAAAACCACCATTTATAGAGATAAACACATAGACGTCTATAAATGTGTGTGTATATATATATATATATATATATATATATATATATATATATATATATAAGGTACACAGTAATACTTAAAATGTTGTTTACTAATTGTTATTTGTTTACAGCTTATACATATATTTACAGCTGGAACATTGCTCCTCGTTGGAGTGAAGAAAAGAGGTGAAAACATCAGAACACATGAAACTCCATTACATATATGCATCTATACATATATATTTGTGTGTGTATGTGTGTGATGTGTGCGTACGTGAGTGTGTGTGCGTGCGTGAGCATGTGTGTATGTATGCCTTTACGCACAGTGATGCTTAGGCAGCATTCAACTTTCATCAGCAAGAGGAAAATTTCATTTTTTCTGTTCCGTTTGTCTAGGGACCCAGAGATCTATGGATTGGCGTATTCATGATAAAAATTCTACTTATTTGAATCGTTGTGCAGAGCTGCTATGTTTGTCTTCGCGAAAGACTACATATTATTGCAGCTGACTATGTTTCTCACGAAGCTAATTTAACATTCATTTTGTTGACACAACCTCGACTTTCGACTGGATTGATTTCGAATATACGTTGATAAGATTGCTGCATATGTTTTAACCCACGTATACCAATAATTCATTGCATTTGTTAAGGTGAAATCTAAATGTCTCATGCAAAACTCACCAACAGTCCTAATTATAAATCACTAGGTTTTATATTTGTTCAATGAAATTGACTATACATTCATAGACTTAACTGTTACTTCTATGAAACTAACTGTAACTCTGAAGACAACAAATTTTATCCAGAACAAAGACGTTTACCTCTGCAGATCTTGCCGAAATTGCCGCGAATTTAGTAACAACCACAATTGGCCGATTTGAATAATAGTTAGTAGCACTTGTACCAAGTAATAGTCAACAACTAGTAACTGTCTATTGCAATTTCATCCAGTAATAGCGAAAGGAAACTGACAGCTACTGGTTCTGGGCACAAAACATGTAACAACAAGCGTAAAAATCATCCACTCACAACGTGTCTTATTTAGAAATAATGAAACGTTACTCCTACGACTTGACATCCAAAACGACAAAGACTACTTCTTACTCTCGCGAATTTTTAATAATAATGTCACTCTGAGTCAAATTTTTAATACATGCTAACACTGAAAAAGGAATCTGCCCGTCAAAAGGCCAATTCCTACAAGAGAGCTTAATTTCTTGTCATATATATATATATATATATATAAATATATATATATAATTTCATCAAGCTAGGCGAAAACAATCTGTCTCCAGCATGCTTGAAGTGCCAATACCGTCAAAAAACTACCAAAAGCTCCAGCTAAAACTATACGCATGGCTGAAAGCGGGCTAGTGAGAGAAAATTAAAAGACCTCACACTAATTCGTTCCAATTTCTGGATTAAAGCAAAAAACAATTCTTTTTCCTTCGTCAACACAATACAGAGAGGGAAATATAAATCCAAGTAACTGTACATATCGTCCAAAGTAATATATATTTTTATTTATATGTATGTATATCTGTGTATCTTTATATGTGTGCATATGATAATTTCATTTGGGTATTAACTCTAGAGTTTACTCAATTAAGTTCACCCACATGTACAATATCGTAACTTGAGATTGCTTATCTAACAAATCTAAAAATCTACATATATCCGCAGAATTTTTACAATCATTAACAAGAACAATAGAGGGGCCATGTCTGACACCTGTACCAACCTGACCTGTCTGACTTCAGAGTGATATAACTGCAGACATCTATCCGTCATTTATCAAAATAGTTGATGGAATAAATAAATATACTTCAGTAACAATAAAAGCATTATTGAAGAACACAGCTATAAAGTAGAAACAGTTAACAAGCGAATAATTTGTTATATGGCCTGCAAAAATTAAACACAATTTTTCCTGCTTCTTTATTTTTTCTACTCATTTTTATTCATCCTTCTTTTTGATCGGCTAATTAAAAGCAGTGGCTTGCTTTGCTTTGTATTGCTTGCAATACGCAAATATAAACATGTAAATATACCCGCCTCAAATGACTTTTACACTTAATTCTGATGATTCTAATTCGTTACGTGTCAATAAAATGACACCTGAGAAATCAATACCTGCATGTATTCTTGCATAATTTTTGCAATTTTCATGAAATAGAAATCAGATGAAACGATTGTAAATTAATGTAATAAAATACATGCACACTCATTTCTTTTTGTTAATAATAATATATATGCGTACGTGAGAGAGAGTGTGTGTGTGAGAGAGAGAGAGAGAGAAGGAGAGAGTATGTAGAGTATGTGCGTGTGTGTGTGTGTGTGTGTGTGTGTGTGTGTGTGTGTGTGTGTGTGTGTGCATATATATGTATATATGGAATGGATGATTTGTAAACTATATCCACACCGTTCACGAGTTGTATGTTTTAAAATGTTATTAAAGTCCAATATATTATTCGTTGGATGTTACAACTCAAACAGATATAGTGTTGCATAAGTTTCAAAATTGGCTAAACTGAACGCTCAGGATAAAATATTAAGAAGAATGGAAATCAAACGTTAAAGATTTGAAGGTGCGTAGTACTTCGTTATGCAAACGCAATATACTATAGTTTATAGTATAGTATATTGTGTTTGCATAACGAAGTACCACGTACCTACAAATATTTGATGTTTACATACCAGCCCCAGGAATACGTCTAATATGTAAGTTGGTATATCAAATAACGTAACACCACTCTATGCGGTGGCTCTATAAGCAATGTGTTCGGAGGCAATAGTGGGTTAGATGAGTGCTGAAGAAGGGGCATCAACTCCCGAAATATGGAATATCACTCATTACCCACTTTTGTCTTCGATGTCATTATTTACATCTGACGTCTCGGTACGAAACGTTGTAGCAAAAATCAGCGCTGGCTATAAGTTCTACAGAATATCTGTAGGAATAACATTAGGAAAACAAACGGTCTGAATGATATTCGGAATAATTCATTTGCCTGCTCCACAGCAGTTTTCTTTACTCAAGTGAAAACATTGTCATCTATATAATAATTATCTAAGTAACAGAATTAATTTATTTACCGAGGAGAATGTGGCTGGAAGTTGTTTCATAAGGAACGTTTTAGAATATGACAATCAAATCAGCGCGGATATTACAAATTAAACACGAAAAAAGATTAAAAATTGAATTCTCTAAGAAATAGAGAGAAAGACAGTAAAAATACTGTAATGAAGCGCAACTTTAAGAAAGCTTCAGTGAACACATTAGGGAAACATGTTTAGAGCGAGAACAAAACAAGAAGAAAGAGACAAAGAGAGTTCAACTAATCAAAAATTAAATTATAACATGATGGCTCTGCTAGCGTATTTAGTTAAATATTAAGTAGCAAATTATAGCAATTGGCTCAGTTATGATGGTTAAAGAGACAGTTAGTCACATTGAAATTAACGAATGTATATAGTGCAGATGATATACATACAACCTGAACATAAATGATATGTGTGGTTAAAAGTTTACTTCCAAACCTCATGGTCTCAGATTCAGTCCCACTGCGTGGAATCTTGGGCATGTAACTTCTACTATAACCGCAGGCCTACCAAACCCTTGTCAGTGGATTTAGCAGACGGAAACTGAAAGAAGCCCTCTCGTATACATATATATGTGTGTCTGTCTGTCTGTCTATCCGTGTTTGTCCCTCACCCCACCCACCGCTTGACAACCAGTGCTGGTGTGTTTACGCCTCCGTAACTTAGCGGTTCTGCAAAATATACCGATACAAATGTACTAGACTTAAAAACATTACTAGGGTTGATTCATTTCACTGAAATTCTTCAAGGCGGTGCATCATCATAGCCGCAGTCTAATGATTGAAACACATAAAATAATACAAGTATAAAAGATTATACACGCACGCGCGCACACGCAAGCTCACACAGATACACACACACACACACATATTTTATTACAGGAGACCTAAGAAAGACAGAAGCTTATCAAAGTGCAGCACACCAAAAATTAGGCCGAGAAAATTATGCAAAACTGACAGTCAAGTAATCCTTTATCATAGTACAAAATGCGTCGATGAAGGGATGTTCACAGTTGTTAGGTATTCCACGAATCCAACAGTATACAAAAATATCTAAACGTAACCAACGAGAAGTAGAACCTTAAGTGTGACATGAGAACCTAATTAAAATTAACTAGTATTGCTCTGTTAAGCGACTTTATTGTGACATAAGTATAGAACGAACAGGTATGCAGTATGCAATACATCCATAGAATATGTAATAGGTTTTCGATTCTCACCTCATCAAGCTTGTTTATTTAATTGTTTATTTAATGAGCCAAATGTGAGTTACGTAGTATATTACGTAATCATATTGATGATGTGCATAATGCATTCCTGTCTGTATTATGCTTGCGTCAACGAAACAATTTTAGCAATACCAGATAAGTTAAATCTATTATATATATATATACTAGCAGTATAACCCGACCTTGTCCGGGTGTGACTTATTATGCCATCTACGATAAGTCTTGCTAGCTGAAAATGAACTAAAAAAGAAAGCCTTACAACGAAAAAACCCTTATGATGTAAATATGTTCATAATTCAAAAGACGATGAAATTAATAGGGAAAGTCTGAAGGCTGTTTTGCGTAAAATTATTAAGCATACGTAAATTTCATCCGTGTAATTGGCTATAGAAATGCTTGTGCAAAACAACTTTTTGCGCTGCCCTGATTATACATAGCAGGGTAATCCCTTTTAGCAGGAGCTAGGACGGCAATTTCTGATGAAGCAATTGCTGGCGATCTGTTGCTACACAGTTTTGCCAGAATTCTATCAGATTGGGCAGAAGATGTTGATGCACCATTTTGCATTATGTTCAAAATAGCTACTGGAATGTGGTGCCTTACTGCAGTCTGTTGCTGTCATTTTAAACCAGTTGCTGTCTTTTCCCAGCAAACTCTCTTCTTTGGAGGCATAACCTATGTATATATTAAACAGAACAACAAAAGTTATAATAGATGGCAGTGTCGGTACTTTTCACATATCTGTAGTTTTTCAGATTAACACCCGCACGATTACCCAACCCTAATCCTAACACTAACCCTAACACTAACCCTAAACACTAACCCTAACCCTAACCCTGACCCTAAAAACCGTAACCGTAACATTAATCCTAAACCCTAACCCTGACCCTAAAACCCTAATCCTAACACCCTAGTGAAAATCTTGGTAAATTTACAAAACATTGACGAACATGAGTTATATTTTACTGAATGATAGTGTACTTGCACGTGTATGCTTTTGAGAGAGCGAGAGAGGAAGAGGTAGAGAGGGGGAGAAAGGAATAGGGGTAGTTAAAAGTTTTGTTATGACTGCTTCTCTTCACTGCCTATTACTTCATTAGAAATCTAAGGATGCACATAAGCACATAATAGAGAAAAATGAAACAAATATGGACGACTTGCTCCGAAACACCACCGAGTGGGGAACACTTCTAAAAAATAACCTGCAGTTGTTTCCTTCAAAATTTCTACATGCTTGAAACGTACATACATCAAGGTACATTTGTACAAAATTTCATGAAAAGATATTCATTTTCCTGGAAGTTAAGAGGAATTTAAGTGGAATTTCCGAATATTGTACCCCACCCCTTCCAAAACACTTTTACCGAAATTTTTTGTATATTTGGAATCTACATAATACATAATATATGCATAGAAAATCTCATAAAAAATATTCATTTTTATGAAAGTTATGACCTTCCAAATTTGGGGGATACAACTCTGTAGTTATGCCATCAATGTTTTGTAAATATACCACGATGTGAATGATTGTTTACTTGCACGTGTATACGTTTGAGAGAGCGAGAGAGGAAGAGGGGGAGAAATGAATAGAGATTGAGAGCAATGTCTATGTTGTTGTCACAGGTCATGTATGTGTGGTTGTGTGTGTTTTTACGTATCTATGTTATGAAAAATAGGTAAAGAATACTGAGATGAAAGTTTAATCTATGACGTTGTATATATCACTTTCTCTCTCTCTCCCTCTCCCTCTTTTACTCTTACTCTCTATATTTTTATGTTGAGCGCGTGTGTAAGAATGGCGTTCCATGTAGCAGGGATGAAATATAAAAGTTGCTAGAAACAACAGCCAAATCTCCCTTAAATCACACAAAGTAAACGGAATTTAAAAAATCTAATTACTGCACTGGAAAGTTCAGATCGAGAAAATTCCATTGATGTAAATTTTTTTACGAAAAAGTGGAAAATGTGGATTTCTATAAACATTCAAAAAGGCTTCACACAAACACACAATTTCAGATTTATATATTAAGATATACATAAATACTAGGTCTGATCAATAAGTATCCGGACTGCTACTATTGTAACGAAGATAAAGTAGAGTGAACTCTGATTGACCATGAACTCTGCTGGGCATGCGCGCTAAGTTTCAATGTTCTAGCTCACTGCTGCTGTTTACAGCAGTGCCTGAAAGAAGGTGTGTAGCGTGTGATCGTGTGTTTGATCATGGCAAAGAATGATGTCATGCCGATACCTGCTCAGAGGCCTACGCAAATTTGCAGAAAGTTTATGGAACGTAGTGTATGAGCCGCACACAAGCGTACGAGTGGTTCATACGTTTCCAAGATGGTCGAAAATATGTTGATATTGACGGATGTTCTGGGAGACCATAACCAGCAGAACTGAGAAAAACATTGCACATGTGTGTGCAGCTGAGAGGGGAAATCGTTGAATCACCGTCCGTGAGTTAACAGAGGATATGCAGATTAGTTACGGTTCAGTTCAGTTCATTATCACTGAAGATTTGAGTATGGGACGCGTGTCTGTCAAGTTTGTGCCGAAGCTGCTTTCAGCTAACCAAAATGTCACACGAGTTTCAGTTGCACAATATCTCCTTGATTGTGTCGAGAACGATGAAAAAGATTTGAAAGCTTTGCGTAGGCCATTCAGCAGGTATCACCAAGCTTTTGGCAAAATTTGATGCAGATTTTCAGCTCAACTTTCCCTGTCATTGTCAGTTCGTCGATCACACGCTACATACGTTCCTTCGAAGCACTGCTGTAAACAGCGGAAGTGATCTAGAACGTTAAAACTTAGTACGCATGCACAGCAAAGTTCGTGGTCAATCTGCGCCAAGTGGTTTTATTCTGCGGGCTTTAGCTTTGTTGCAGTAACAATTCTGATACTTACTGATCAGACAACGTATATATAAGTGTGTGTGTGTGTGTGTGTGTGTGTGTGCATGTGTGTGTGCGTGTGTGTACATACATACATACATACATACATACATACATACATACATACATATATACATACATACATACATACATATACACACATACATACATACATAAATACATACAAATCAAAGAAAAAGAGGATATCTACGAGCAACTGCTTCGAAACCTCCAACTTCTATATTCAGACTATGAATTCATATTTATACCGATAATAATTGGAGCTCTAGGTTTTTTTTAGTAAATGCTTAAAGGAGAATCTGGATAAACCGGGATTTTCAGAAAGAGAAATTGACCGGCTGATCCGTACATTACAAGTCCAATCTGTGAGTGGAACAGTAAAATTATGCAAGACTTTTCTCAAGTTCCAAATGCTAATTTGTTTTTTGTTAACTACACCCCAAAAATGGAGCCTTGTATCTTTGATGCAAACTGGTTCCCTCCTCACTGGAAGATTTATAATAATTAAAAAATAGAAGAGACATACATATATATATATATATGTATATAATTTTGGATCGCATCGAAAATGTTCTGTGGACATGTATTTTAATAATGTTGACAGAATTGTCGGTTTGTAAGGGGCTTTGTACAATGAACGATGTGATGTTTTCCATTCGTATTTTTGTTATGTGTGTGTGTGTGTGTAAATGCATGTATTAGACTATTGCATATTTGATTGTATATAGGGTAACGTATTAGTAAAATAATAAGGTCAGTAGGAAAATGAATGCGAGAATTTACCTTTCTATATTGAATTCTGTTTGGAAAATTACTGATATTTGTCAGCAGGAAATCTTGCTACCTGGGATTATTTTTAATTTACTTACTCCTTGTGAATACTCATTCTTCCAGTGTACTTCTAATGTACGTTTCTGTGTGTGTGTGGGGGGGCGTGTGTCTCTGTGTGTGTGTGTGCGTGTGTGCATGAGCATGTGTGTATGCCTGCGCGCGCGTGCGTGTGTGTATGTGAGAGAGAGAGAAAGAGAGAGAGAGGGAGATAAAGGGAGACAATGAAAGAGAGTGAGAGAGGGTGTGTGTGTGTGTCTATGCATGTGTGTGCTTATGCATGTGTGTGTTTATGCATGTGTGTGTTTCCTTGTCTATGTATGTACGCTTCTGCCTGTATCACTGCGCGTATGATCATGAATGACAATAGAGAAGCCACATAGTGATGGTTTTGATGCTACTAAGACATATTTTAGTACTGAATTCACGTGTTCTGTGTTAATATATTATTCAAATCATCCCTCTCTGAAACGTGACTACTGAAAAAATATCTTTCTGTACTTACCTTAGATTTGTATCACTGGCAAAATGTATCATTTATAACTATATTAACATAATTTTCACTATTTTATATCTTGATCTACGTATTTCGCATATGAAGAGAATGAACTGAATGTTTGCACTTGATTTCTTCGGATATATTTGACATCTTGATATTCACGATTTATTCAAGTTATCTAGACAGTGTTTTCACTCATCTCAGAAACTGAACAGAAAGAGCATACCAATGTCTTTCAAGGGTCGTTAATAATTCCTCGTACGACGTACAAGCAACAATATTATATGTGCAATAACAGACAGGTTTGTAAAGCCTAACTGAAGGTCAAAGATTGTAGTTTACGCTTTAATATAATTTGGGAAAGATTTCATATTTTTCTTTGATTGAAAATCAGTTTTAAAGATTCTGCGCTTCATATTTCATCACAGCTAACTAAATAAGTGCATTGCTCTACAACTTTGCGACCCTTTTTTCTTGCATAGGGCGGTTTTGTTTTCACCATGGCCACCGCAGGTAGAAAAATTAAAGAAAAAGAAACAAGGAATAAGATTAAAGGCACTAGTTGTAACCCGAATAATACTAATGAGATGGAGAAAATACAGAACTATATTTAAAGCGAGGATACAAAAGAATTAGTAACTAAACCGACTTTTGCAAGGGAATTTCGACCTGTACACTATTTCCTGCCTTTCTCATGTGCACACATATTCATGCACGCCCACGCTTATAACCACATGTATTTTTCACCCCACCCCCACAGAAAGTCCACTGCACCCTGTTTTTTTGATTTTACTGCATATTGATTATTGATTCGGACCAGCCGCTTAGCAGTCTGTTCATTACATACGCGCACGCTCACACACACATATGCATGTATGTATGTACATAGTATTCATGTGTGTCTGTGTGTTTCTATGTGTGTGTGTGTATGTGTGTGTGTGTGTGTGTGTGTGTGTGTGCGCGTGTGTGTGCGCGTGTGTGTGCGCGTGTGTCTATGTCTATGTCTGTGTGTAATTGGCTGATGACATACACCAGGTATACATGCTCGTCGGAATACTGTATTGTCATACGTATGAAATTTATTGTAGCTGATATCTAAATCTTGTATATATATATATATATATATATATATATATATATATATATATATATATATATATATATATATATATATACATATATATATAAAGGATGGGGGTGGAAATAGCACAGAGGTAGGTATAAGACATCTCAGTTTATCTCGGGATCAAGAACATGTTCCTAAGCGCCAGACAACAGATAAACTGTTTTTACTTCAAATTTTTATAAATTTTTACTGATACTTGGTAAGATGAGATTCATCGAAACTGGAAATATCTTCTTTTTATAATTTTTTTAAATGAGTTTTTAAAATCATTTATATTAAATTCCTAATTCCTTCTTAAATGTAAATGTCTTAGACTTACGTATGTGCTATTTCTAGCTCCATGTCTTATACATAAAAATTTGATTTGTATAGACCTCTAATCTTTTTCAAGTATATATATATATGTATATATATATATATATATATATATATATATATATATATATATATATATATATATATATATATATATACATATACATATAGGCCTGTGTATGTATACACACAGTTTCTCTCTCCCACACACATACATACATGTATATATATATATATATATATATATATGTCCATGCAAAAAAGTGTAATCGGAATTATTATCAAATGATCAGAGTGCCGTTGAGCAGACCTAAGTTTATGATTTCCTCATTAATTCAATATTGATATACCTACAAAAAAAACTGTTCGTTTTGCAATTTTCGCAGCTTTTAAATTATCATATCCTTCTGAAAATATTTAGAACATTTTCTATGATTTATTCTGTCAATATAATGTGTCTCAAACTGATCTCCTTGGGTTTTATATAATATATTTATGACCAAATGATGGACATGTGTTTGTCTAAGTGCTGGCTTGGCGCAGTACGACGTGTCAGTTGTGTTATATTTCTTTAACTAATAATTTATATATGTGACAGATCAGGCAATTCCAGCTGCAACAAACCAATATATTTATGATGAATTACGTGTGATAGAATTAATCTTCAGGACAGAAAAACTCAATAATATTAAGGATATTAAACAAATTTTCTTATTTTGATTACTTTTTAACGATTATTCATAGTTAAGTCAAATTGATAAACCGATTGGAAACATTTGATTAAAATAAGATTTCGTTTTCTATTTAATAATATACATTTAGTTTCTCAAGTTACATATCATTACCATGGTCCTAGATCAGATTTGAACAACTATGACTTTAATCAAAGGCCTTCTAGTGGCAACCATTTCATCTTTTACAAACAACAGTGCGTCCACACTATCAAACATAGGACTTAATTTCACTGATAATTTCTCAGAAGACGAGTGATCGCGTGTGATCCACTCGTTGGTTTGACTATACTATATTATATGAAATATTGGTTTCAAATTTGATCACAAGGCCAGCAAATGAATACTGGGTCGATTACATCGATCCCAGGCTCATTTGGTATTTCTTTTATTCACCCCAAAAAATTGAATGGCAAACCCAACCTCGGTGGAATATGAACTCAGAACGTAGAGACGGACAAAATGCTTAGCGGCATTTTGTCCGGGATAACGATTCTGCCGAATCGCCACCTCAGTGTTATGAAAAATTAGAAATTAGACGAATCAATAGACAACAGACAGCCATAACCGACGAGAAGAATTCACGCCAGTTTGTTTGACCTGCTAAAATTAATAAACAAAATTCTCTTAAACCAAATGATGGCAACATAAAAGAACATTTGATAATGAGGTTCAAGATGCATTAGCTAGAACACATTTGATCATTAGTTTGCTTAGTCAGGGATAACCTGGAACCAGCCAAACAGTTAGTGTTTGACGACTTGTAACCCACCGGGTTTGTAGTTTGCTACTTGTTGACACAGAATTTCTATTGGTTCAATTCTACTGGTGGTGCATAAATGCCATAAAATATTAGCCGTCTGAATATATTGCACATTTTTTCTTTGTGCTTAACAACAATGAGTTGATAAAGATGTTTCATTTCACTGGCTCTTGTCCAAAATGAGACTGCACAACACATCTCTTTATAACTAACTGAATCATACTGCTACTATTTTAATGTCACTAAGCAACCACTTTAATATCAATTAAATCTCAGAATATATATATATGTATACCGAGACAGAGAGTGGGAGAGGGAGAGAGGGAGAGAGAGAGAGAGAGAGAGAGAGAGAGAGAGAGGTAAAGAGAGAATAAAATCTATTTGCCAACGTAGATTGGCAGTCCTGATTAGGACGATGTTACTACCTTTTTTAGCCTCAGGAAAACATCTTTTCCAGCTTGACTACCGACGCACAACTTAAGTCTCGAACAAAGGAACTAATATCTCCACTCAGCCTTAAAAGGTACCTGCGGACCATGATTTTTGGGTTATTTTGCTTCATCGGCACAGCTTAACCGTTGGCTAGAGATTGCAGCATTAGACCTTTTTCGAGGTATATACCTTTAAAATGACACACAGTTACTGATCTCTTAAAGAGGAAAACAGTTTTAAATCTCTGAGCGAGAAATGAGTAGTAACAGTACTACAGAGTAAAATCTATTTGCTAACGTAATTTGGCAGTCCTAATTAGGACGATGTTACTACCTTTTTTTTTAGTTCCAGGTGAGCATCTTTTTCCAGCTAGCTACAAACGCACAACTGCGTCCTTATACTTCGAACAAGGGTGTTAATGTGTCCACTCAGCCGTAAACAAATAAATAAATATATATGTGTATGTATGTATATGTATATATATATATATATATATATATATATATATATATATATATATATATATATATATATATATATATATATATATATATATATATATATATATATATATATATATATACATATATATATATATATAGGTGAGAAAGTTGGTATGTGAAAACACGTGGTTGGATGTATAAAAGATAAACAAGAGTGAAAAAACTACAGAAGGCTTGTGTTACATGCTTAAAGTATATATTTAAATTGTTATGTCAGAAGAATGTTATAAAATTTTGGGTATATAAACATTTCTTCGCTCCCGTGTGTAAAAAAGACATGTTACGACACAAGTAGAGAAATTTGAAAAGACAACACGAAACCGGTCATTTCTCCAAATACAATGTTTATATACCCAACATTTTATAACATTTTTCTGACATAACAATTTAAATATATACTTTAAGCATGTAACACAAGCCTTCTGTAGTCTTTTCACTCTTGTTTATCTTATATATATATATATATATATATATATATATATATATATATATATATATATATATATATATATAATATATATGTATATACACTCTTTTACTTGTTTCAGTCATTTGACTGTGGCCATGCTGGAGCACCACATTTAGTCGAGCGAATCGACCCCAGGACTTATTCTTTGTAAGCCTAGTTACTGATTCTATCGGTCTGTTTTGCCGAACCGCTAAGTCATGGGGACGTAAACACACCAGCATCGGTTGTCAAGCGACGTTTGGGGGTGGGGTGGGGTTCAAACACAGACAAACAAACATATACACACACATACATATGAATATGTACATATATACGACAGCTTTCTTTCAGTTTCCGTCTACCAAATGCACTCACCAGGCTTTGGTCGGCTCGAGGTTATAGTAGAAAACACTTGCCCAAGGTACCTCGCAGCGGGACTGAACCCGAAACCATGTGGTAGTTAAGCAAGCTACTTACCACACAGCCACTTCTACGCCTACATACATATGTGTATGTATATATATATATATATATATATATATATATATATATATATATATATGTGTGTGTGTGTGTGTGTGTGTGTATCTATATATATATGTGTGTGTGGGTGTGTGTATGTATGTATATATGTAAATATGTATGTATGCCCAGATTTGCGTCAAGGTATTTCTTCCAACAGAATTGAGAAAATTTGTGCTTTCTGTCAGTAGTCTAATTCAGCGACAAGCAAAATATAAAACATATCGACATATCGCGATGAAGAAAATGCCATATTCTTTTAATTAAGAACTTCTATAAAAAATTAACGGCGACTAATATGTAGAAACACTTTCCAAAATAATTAAGTCGGAAACAAGAAAGTCTAACAAAATTGTTTGGGGAGAAGCAATGAAAAGGATCACTGATTGAATATATATATTGGTCCTTGATTGATAAATACAAACCACAAATGAAAAATATTGAATATATCGAAATTCTTGATGCAAGCGGTGCTGATTAAAATGTCTACAATACTTGAATGATGATAAGTTATTTTATCAGTCCTTGAAGTATGAAACACAAAATGTAAAGCGTCGTAATTAAAGACCGCAAAGCATATTGTGCAGTGTGCTAACCTACTATGCCATTCTTTGTTCACAAAATAATTAAAAGACGCTAATACAGACAGAAATATAGTAATACAATGTGACAGATGAGATTTTCAATAATTAGATAAACAGGAAGCAAATTTAGGAAGAAAGAAAGAAAAAAAAATTCAGAAGTGAAATAATGGTTTCAAATTTTGGCAGAAGGTCAGTTACTCCGACAGAAGGGAGGTTCGATTAAACTAGTCTCAATGCTCAACTAAATACTCGTCTTATCGTCCCCGCAAAGATGAAAGACGAAGTTGACATTGGAGGAATTTGAACTCAGAACGGAAAGGCGAATGAAATACCGCTAATCTATTTCTTTATTCGGCGTGCTAACGATTCTGCCAGCTCGCTGCCTTAGCAGATGTGAAATGATATAACTAAATAAATAATAAATAATAATATAAATGTAAATCAATGTAGCAAACACCAACAAGATGTGTGGTGAGTCAGCAGCACAATTAGATACAGGACATTTCCTTATCTAAAATTGTAATAGATTCCACTTCTAAATAGGTAGAAAGTTTAATACTATCAGGGGAATAATAATGTAGGAGGATTCCTAAGGCCGATATGTGATTCATATAAAGACTTCTACCAAAGCATTTTATTTATTTCTCCATATTGTTTTCTCTTGAGATATCTTCCGCATATTTTAGTACTGTTTTATATGTTCCCTTCTTTCCTTTGGCTGTGTCGGCATTATGTCTGGTCTACTGCTATTTCTAATGTTGTTTCAATGGTATCTGCAAACCTTCGTTCTACACAGGATTGAAGTACAATTTGAAAATCCAATGCATTATCAGCTTGCTTATTTCTCTTGTACAATTGTTAGAATGAATGAGGTAACATAGATATATTCCAGTGAAACGTTATTGATCTGATACGCCCATTCACATATACATGTTTAATTTAGTTGTGATTTAAAAAAAAAGGCCTATTTGTTAGAGTTTAATCAGATGCTGTAAGTATATTTTCAGCAGGGTTTTAAAATTCTAACATTTCAAATTAATTATACCCGTGTTTTTACGATTTCTTTTTAAAGGTTGAAGCACGTATTTAGATAATATAGCATACAAATGATTCATGGTATATTACACAATTGAAGGATACGGTTAGAAAATAACGCTTCAGCTGAATTCAATAAATGTTAAGCATTGAACATAAAATAAACGTTTAAATAAAAAACAAAATCTGGACACAATTGATATTAAAGCTATAAAAAACATCTAAATAATAAATTGGAAGTGAAATTAATTGAAAATATAGGATGAAAAGAAAGAGAAGCAACAAATGTTAAAATTGATAATGATAAATTATATTAACTAGTTAAACAGAGAAATAACTTTATAGACCGAGATTTGTTATTAAACAGCTGAAAATATAGTAAGAGAATAATTTAAATGTGATTGGTATAAAGTGCAAAAGCGAAGAAGATGATTTTAACTTAGTAAAAAAGCAGCGAAGAAGATGATTTTAACTTAGTAAAGATATAAAGGTTTGATGTTGTACTTCAGTTAGTTCAGTAACTCACAATTCTGAGACTAAACAACAGCAAGTTTCATTTGAGTTTTCTTTCAACAGGAGCCAATGGTGAATTCTATTGACACCAAAATACTTCTGTTCCGTGTCAAGAAGTCTCTATATAACAATCAGGCCAATGAAAAAAACGTAAATTATAAAAAATATCCGCAAACTCTTAAAGATTCTTGAGAGATAAACGTGAAATTTGCTCATTGTGATTAATATTCGCGAATTGCTATATGGAAATTAACTATCGTTAAATGTCAAAGGTTAAATGACAAACGTTTAGAAAAACTCGTTACAAATAGCTGTTAATTATTTGAGAGAACTGCAAAATACCGTTAAACAGTGACCATCGAAATGAAGAAAACAGAAGCTTAATTATACGTTAACATTGTCAAAGAAATTGATCCATGTTCAGGAAATTAATATAGAAATTGGGTATTTGTGTGATTTTAAGTGAATGAATGAAAGTGAAAGCGAATTAGTGCATGTTTGATTATGAAAATAAAATTTTAAAAAATGAGGACTTTCGAAGATTAAATAGTGTTCTTAAAATTTTATTTGAATACTATGCACATTGTTGTATAGACAGTACTTTGTCATATAGACAGTACTTATGAAGTATTCATAGAAAAACTGCAGTAGTGCATTCTGTCTTTACCTTCTGCTATGTGTACAATATCATTCCTTCATTTTCAGTTTATACACTTATATCTATATTTTAATATTTGAACCGAAAATAATCAAACATTGTCAAAACAGAAAAAAAAAGATTTGTGTTCTCCGAGAGATACCCTCACAAAGAGAGAGAGAGAGAGAGAGAGAGAGAGAGAGAGAGAGAGAGAGAGAGAGAGAGAGAGAGAGAGAGAGAGAGAGGGAGAGAAAGAGAGAGCTAGAGAGAGAGGTATAGTATTTGAAGCGAATGTAAAGGTCATTGTTGACGTTCATGAATTTTGTAGGTATTAAAATTTCCTGGTATTATCTGATGGCTACGTTCCTAATGGATGATGTTTATGAGGTCTCTGTTCAGGGAATCAATTTAAATATGCTACGACGTGTCTGAGCTATATGTTCATGACATTAGTATTCAGAAGGTTAGAGATGAATGAAGGGTGCTATCATACGCATCGGCGAGAGAGCTGTATGGGTTGATAGTTGTCGTTCGTTGCTGAATAGGAAGAAGAGTGTAAGTTACAAAACCAAATCTTGGAACACACCAGGCCTGTTGTAGTTTAGAACAATGAAAGCTCCCTCAGTTCATGTAATTATAGAAGGAAGTTACCAGTCCAACCTAAAGACCAGAGTTCCATATTGAACACTTATAAGAATATTTTTGTCGGGGGTTCGCATGTAAACTGCGTTCGAGTGTTTCACTGATAACTATTTCAGTAACAATAATTTCATAATTTTTCGAAAGACAAGGTCCAGTGGTAGATTACACACGCGCACACACTCACACACACACACACATACACACGCGCGCGCATACACAAATACAAACACACAGAGGCACCCACGCACACTGAGGCGAGATATTCAGATAGAGTTACTGATGTGTTTGGCAAAGATAAGTGCTAGGCCTTGCAAGTTTTGTTTGGGACCATTTTGAAAGGGGTCCGTTAGAACCAGTAACTCTTGCGGTTTTGGACTTCACCGAAGTGTTTTCACACAAGTCGTAGATATGTTCATAATGGTGAACCTGGCGAAACGGAGAAAGATAATTCTGGAGAACATTTACATTGCGTGTGTAGAATGAACCTCGATAGAAAGATATGGTTAAATACGAAAGCTTTCATCGTAATTTATTGCAATTATCACTTTACTGTATGTAGAGTCATATCTTTTCCTTGATATTAAAGTTCTTAAGTTAGTTTCGGTGTATGAAGGTACATCTTACTGTCTGATTTTGTATTGACAAAGATATTTGATTTAGGAATCACGGATGATTTGCTCACGGAGTATAGATTATATAAACTTTAACGAAACGCATTTTGCCGACAGCTGGCAATGCACCAGTTAATTGCACAATTTTTATAGAGTAAGCTGCAGTTAGAAATTGCTGTACATATGTGTATATGTGTGTGTTTGTGTGTATTTACATATATACATACGTACATACATATATATATATATATAAATATAAATATATATATATGTGTGTGTATATATATATATATATATATATATATATATATATATATATATATATATATATATATATATATATATATATATATATATATATATATATATATATATACACACACATATGTGCATAGTATTTTAGTATTATGTGAATCCACCATTATATAAATATAAGTCCAGACGAAAATGTAAATGAATATAAACACACACTGAAATGGAAAGAGTAGAAAGAAATAGAAAACTATTTTATTGAGAAATGATTATATATACTTTGATTAAAAGTGACACTAACTTGGTTTATATTGTTTGGATATCGTATATTTTACTTGCAGGCGGCGAATCGGCAGATTCGTTAGAGCGTTAGATTGTTTGCCTTTCAATATTCATTCCAACTCTCCGGAAAAATCCCATCCCTACAACGCCGCAATTAACTTGGTCTCTTACCACGTAAAGTTCTATGAGTATACAATGCAATATTGGGTTCAATTATTCGCCTTTAGACGATGGTGAGAGGGACAAACGCACGCACACACACACACATATATATATGTCTTTACATATGTATATGTATATATATATATATATATATATATATATATATATATATATATATATATATATATATATATATATATATATATATATGTGTGTGTGTGTGTGTGTGTGTATAGATGTGTGTGCGTGCGTATACAACCTTCACCAAATTAACAGTCATGCATACAACTTGAACAGACACATGTCAGTACATAAACATACGTTCACATGTACATACACATGTACATACACACAGACACGTACACACTTACCACTTACCTAAATACTCACGTACATACATTAGTACATACGTAATACTTACATACATACATAAATACGTACATATATATCATGAACTAAATTTTACAGTGAACAGGTCGCGGTCTCAAAGCGACGAAAATATTTTGGCAGATTAAAATTAAATGTTGAAGTGAATCTAACGGTTTTTGTGTGTTTTAAATGGATTAGAAACACCCTCCACGCTGCAATTGTTTTCGTTCCCGCACGCGATCTCAGATCAGGTCACGTCCTATGCAAGTACTTCTCCGTAATATATATATAAGTCATGTGTTCCTGCTATTTGGATCATCAACCTATATAACAGTGGAACGTCTCAATACACTTGTCAGTTGTGGAACGTGTTAATACATGCATACTAGTAGATCCATTAGAACAAAAGAATAAACAGGTTTTCGCAAATGCAGATATGAACTGCAAAAGTAGAAATTCGATCTACTTCATTAAATTCCCGAATTGCGAGGAACTATATATTGGCGAGACAGGGAATGCATTATAGGAACGGTTACGTGTCCACAGAAAACAAATCCGGAACACTTATGTTCGTCAAATTTCATTGTGCGAACATATAGAAACATGCGGTTAGAAATCGCTTCTAATTTTTCCTTTCCACAAACTACAAGACACAAGTGAGGTTGAAAGAAAGATAAAAGATAAACGGTTTATTAAAATGTTCAAACCTGTTATGAACGGAAATAACAACAATAAAGTAACAACCAGTTAATGATGTGGACTAAAACATTTCTATAACATGTAAATATAAACAAATTACAGAAGATCCCACCAACTGAAATAAAAGTGATCAAAACCAACTTAGTTTGCTTGCTCATAAAACCAATTACATGTAAGCAGCAAGCTTATTAGTTAAAATAAAGGCGGGATCTATGCCAGTAATATCGGTACGCCCGGCAAATCGTGACGTTTAAGCTGTTTGCGGATTGGTCAAAATCGTATTTCAAACATTCGGGTTGTTAGATCCATCTAAGAGGTACAAAAAGGAAGAAGACAGTCATTTTACTACAGATGTCAAGAATTGAACTGTCAGTTAAATACAATTTGAAATCTGATGATTTCTTCAAACGTATGAATGTGCTAATTGAACTTTATGAGCATTACCAAATATTTTTTAAATTTTTGTCAAACTTCAACATTGTAAAGAATATCATAAAAAACGTGAAAACCAGACCATGTTTTAACTCTATTCAACTGATATATATATATGTATATCTATATGTGTGTGTGTGTGTGTGTGTGTGTGTGTGTTTGTGTGTGTGTGTGTGTGTTGGCACTCCGTCGCTTCCATAAACAACCTTGCCCGGACTTGTGCTTTCTAGGTGCAATCCCATGGTCATTCATGACCGAAGGGGAGCCTTAAATATGTATATCAGCAGTTGGGCGCAATAAAATACCATAAAGTTAAAATTTTATCGTCACGAATTGTGACTGAGAGTGCCGAAGCACCGATATGGTTAGAGTTTAAACACTTAATGTTGTATGAAGTGCAATATATATACATATATATATATATATATATATATATATACCGAAAAGGGAGATGACTGCCCCATAAGCGACTATAGAATCACTTGAATGGACTGGTTTTGCCTTGAATTATGAGATTTTAACTCTTATTTCTTGCAAGACAGGTGCTTCGTCACCTTCAGTCACAATTGGTGGCGATAAACCTTTTCTTTCATGGTATTATATTACATTATATTATATTATATTATTTCTTAATATACACATTGGCATTTCGCTAAATCAGCTACAAATATATATCGTAAATATATATATATATATATATATCGTAAATATATATATATATATATATATATATATATATATATATATACAATATACAAATATGAGTTTTTATTAGACACTTTCAAATTTATTCGAATATTGTGGCTGAAGATCGGAATAGAGTAACTTCATACTCTTAACCGTGAAACGTCGTACCCAATTAACTAAAGGCAGGTTTGTTTTTGCTTTTCTCTTCTGTCTTTTGTTCTGTGTGTGCCATAAATGTCGTCATCCGTTAGAGAAAAAAATTGTAGTTTAGAATCAGTAGTTTTTTGACTGCTATTTCTAAATTCTCAGTATGTTGGAGAAGCAACTCATGCTAATCCCTGTATATTTATGATTATATATATATATACATATATATATATATATATATATATATATATATATATATATATATATATATATATATATATATATATATATATATATATATATATATACACACACTGACAGACCGATTTAGTCAAATCAGCGACTAATTGAGTAGTCACTGGTGATAAGCCTATGGCTGACAGGCAAAACAAGTCTAGTCCAATGGCCCTAGAGTCGCTCATCAGGTGGTTATCTCCCCTGTCGGTGTATATCTATTGGTGTTTCAGCACCTTTATTCAAAATTAGTGTCGATAAACCTATATCAGCATGGCCGCAGCTCTAAGCTGAAACTATATATAAGATATATATATATATATATAACATAATTAAAGGATAATACAAGTAGAAATTAATATTATCTAATTATATTATTAAATAATATCTATTTCAACCAGTGGTCAGCATACTTAAAAAATATAGTGGCCTCTCCTATTGCTTATAATTAAAGGATAAAATCATTAAAATTAATGAATTTATCAATGGCAGCATTTAGAAAATAACTTTTTAGGTAAAATTCATATATAGAGATATATAATTGTGTAGACTAGAATTGTAATTAAGGGCACAGAAACTACCATGCCCATATGCTAAGGTAGACGCCAAATACAATCGGCCACTATAAGATTTCACTTCAATATATACACAGGTTGAATGCGGGAAAATTGGACTAAACAAAAATTCATGAAATAATTCAGATAGTTCTGGATTGATCAATCTCTAGATTAGTTTAATAACGCTTTCTTAATTAGCAGAACATACTGGGGGAAATAAATGAAAAAATTATACATACCCACAGAAAAGCACGCGTAAAATGCGAGTACACATAAATATGCACAAAGGTGTACACACCGTGTGTATTTGATCAGAATAATACAGAATTAAATAAACTGTTCCTAAGTGAATGAGATACATCATAACATAATTAGAGGATAAAATCATTAAAATTAATGAATTTTATCAATGGCTAGTATATAAAAAATAACCTGTTAGGTAAAATTCATATATCGCGATATATAATTGTGCGCAATACAATCATAATTAAGGGCACAGAAGATACTATTCCTAATGCTCGAAGTAGACGCCATATACGTCCAGCCACTATAAGGTTTCGCTTCAATATACACACAGGTTGTTAAGTAATATCTAGATGCAATCATTATTATAATCTGTAAGATATCATTATTATTATTCCTTTATATTTCTTGTTTAGGGCACTAGTACTCTGTACAAGCTATTCTTTTTGTGTAAGATTGAATGAGATTTGTAGTGCAATCTTTGCTCTTTCAGAATACTGATATTATTTTCCATAGAATATAGAAAGATATTAAGAATGAAAATTTTCGAAACGTATTACGTGGCAGATTTATCAGAGATATATTTTATATCCTACTTTCAATCAGCATTCATGTTTCGAAACATAGTTTTGATTACATGGCCTGTTCTTTTATCTATATTCTGTGTATCAGAATTGATATTGCTTGTTCAGTATGTCTTATGAATAAGTATATATATTTTTTCGTTGATATTTT
>NC_142929.1:95945790-95958290 GCF_046866305.1 Octopus bimaculoides
GCTCAGCAACATGCCATCACAACTGAAATCAAGATCTGCCAGTTATACTTTGGCTGCTCTCTCGGGGATCAAGATAAGATTTGGGCCCTGTACATCATCTGCTCAGCTTGTTCAAGTGGGCTAAGGGATTGGCTAAATAATAGGAAGAGAGCAATGCCGTTTGCAATACCTATGATATGGATAGAGCCAAAGGATCATTTCATGGGCTGTTATTTCTGCAGCATTAATGTATTTGGGTTTACTGTAAAGACCAAGCATAAGATTGTGTATCTCAACTTGGGATCAGCAAGAAGACCAGTACCACGCAACGATGATGATCTCCCTATTCCAATACCACCAGAAAATGGCCTTCAGATGTCTGACGAAGATGTATTTCCTGAGGAAAATACTATTGCTGTGGAAGACACCGAAGTGGATGCAGATTTCACGATTGAAAATGAAGACGTACCACAATTTTTTTCAAGGAGAGTTAAATGATTTAGTTAGAGACTTTTCATTATCGAATAATAAAGCTGAACTATTAGCATCTCGCCTACAACAAAAGTGTCTGCTTAAGAAAGATGTTTGTATTACTCATTTCAGGAAGAGAAATAGGGATCTGACTTCATGCCTCTCTGTTGAAGGACCACTTTGTTTCAGTAAATAACACTGATGAGTTAATTCGCTGTTTGTTCCAAGAGCATGTTCCGGGTGAATGGCGCATATTCATTGAGTCATCTAAGAGAAGCCTCAAGGCAGTACTACTACACAACAGCAATAAGAAACCACTCATTCCCATAGGACATTCAGTGCACATGAAGTAGTGTTATGAAAACATGCAAGTACTCCTCAATGCCATAAAGTATACAAACTACGGCTGGAAAATATGTGGAGACTTGAAGGTGATTGGAATGTTAATGGGAATCCAATCTGGGTTCACGAAATATTGTTGCTTTTTATGCCTATGTGACAGTCGTGCAACTAACAAGCACTATGTGCAATCAGAGTGGCCTTTTCGACAATCATATGAGCCGAGAGTTTCTAGCGTGCAGAGTAAGCCACTTTTAAAGCCAGAAAATGTTCTTCTTCCCCCTCTTCACATAAAGCTTGGCCTCTTGAAACAATTCGTGAAGACACTTGCCAGGAAAAGCTCAAATGGGTTTGAATATGTGAAGGCCAAATTTCCAAAAATCCCCGAGGCAAAACTGAAGGAGGGCGTATTCATAGGTCCGTAGATAAAAGAACTCCTGAAGGACAACTACTTCCTCAAAGCACTGGATGAGATTGAGCTTCAAGCCTGGAAATCCTTCAAATAGCTCTGTGAAAATTTCCTAGACAACAAAAGCTCATTAAGGTTTAGAAATGGAGTGAAATATCTTCTAGACTCCTACGCTGCAATGGGTTGTCGGATGTCACTAAATGTCCATTTCCTTGATTCACATCTGGACTAATTTACAAAGAACCTTGGAGCAGTGTCGGATGAGTAAGGGGAACGCTCTCATCTGAATATTGCATCGATGGAACAACAATATCAAGGATTTTGGAATGCAGGAATGATAGTTGGCTACTGTTGTATGTTATACAGGGATGTTATACAGAGACAGAACACCATAGAAAGTCCAAATCCCAAAGAGTTTAAGTTGTTATGCCTTTGAGTGTAGTCTTACTTATTTGCACACAATAATTTTAATTTTGTACAATAAAAAGCCGTGGAATTATCGTATCTTGTATTCAATATACTTTATAGAGACATGCCTTACGTATCTTATAAGTGAAAACAGCAGGTATCATTATCATGTAAATGAGACCTGATAGAGGAAATCGGACTTCGGATTCGTAATCAGCATCAAAAATTAACCCAGAAAAGTCAATCAGTTTCATTTTTCTGACCAGTGTAATTACTAAATTTTGTGCTTTAATTAAAATATATTATATGCATAGAATGATTTAATCATATCAATAATGTTACAAACAAACTATGAAGCCTCTATTCTTCTTTATTCTCGGCTCGCGATTTACGAGATGACACGAATAATATAGCAGTTCCTTTCAGTATTTGTAGAGAAGGGACTGTGAATGGGCCTTACCGAAAAACACAGCTGATTCTGCGAAAAAAAGCGTAAGAAAGACAGCAATGGAGGCCTTGAATTGAAATTTATCGACATAGTAAGGTTGATTTCGGCGAAATTTGAACAAAGGTCGCAGAGAGCCGGAGTAAATCCTGGATTTGTAGACTCACTCAATTCGCCACCTTAAAATGTTGGCATAATGAAATTTCTATTAAATATCTTATTCATGAAAGTTTCACTTTTAAATGCGACTTGTGGTATTTTCTAATTACTATCTTGGAAAATGTTCATTTCTGAAATTGAAAATTAAAATTTCATTTGTTACATAAAATATGTACCAGTTTCTTGGTATAATCATAATTCTCATAATAATAATTTCAGTAAAAATATTATGCTGAGGAATCTGTAGCAGTAAATATTACACAGCGATCGTTAAAATAAATGGTAGTGTTACAGTAAAATCAATTATAAATCAACTGGTGGACTACTAAATAGTCACTAAAACCGCAAGAAATAGCAGAAAAAAGTCATCTCCAATACGATATAGAATAATTCTATTGTAATATTAAATGCAATACATATATACATACATATACAAAAGAACACAAAGGGGGTTTAAAATTTACTACAGCTGTCTCGGTCGAATTTTATAGATGTATTCATAGATTACACCATAACATATATTACTCCATCTCCAGGTGAAATTTTAAACAGGTATCAAAAAGGTGAGTTAATACAAAGATCGTGACAAATCCAGCCAACATTGTTGGACGGGTGGTATTTTAAAAATGACATTCGAATTTATAGAGAAATTAGGAGTGACGTTAACGGGCATGCGAAAAGTAAAGTGTTCAAACGACCTTATTATTTCAAAACATTTATCTGAATTAGTTTATAGCTGATATTGGCTACCAGAATGTACAAGAATCACAGACATGTTGTAGGCATGGCTTGTCCTTAAACCCATTAAGGCCAAGCAGCTAAAGCCATTAAGGTCAAGCAGCTGTCTTGTCAGTTAAATGAGAGAAAAGTAAACATCTCACGGCAGCAGAACGTCATAAAACTGTCATAAGATTCTTAACAATGAAATGATAGCAACTTGACTATAATGACCTTTAATTTCTGTGATTCTTGCACGCTCTCACAGCCAGTGTTAGCTATAAACTAATTTAGTAATTTAGATTAATGTTTGATTATTTTGCTTCTCGTGAGCCCGCTAAAGACATTCCTTCTAATTCCTCAACAAATTTGAATGTTATTTATAAAATACCACCTATCCAACTATGTTGGTTGGATTCGTCAGAATTGAAGTTTTATCTCACCAGTTTAAAATTGTATATGAAGATGGTAGAGTATATGTTATGATGTAATCAATGAATACATCAATGAAATTCAACCTAAACACCAATAGTAAATTTTAAACCCCATTTCTGCATTCTTTTTTCTACCTACGTCACACCTGTAACCAGCTATGTATCGAATATATAGTCTAAATTGGGTTTTGTACTTACATACCTACGGTATCCTACACATACTTGACACCTTCATTATTTTGCCTCACTGTGAACCCTAAATTATTGTACCTAGCCATTTCTGGTGTCCTGCTTACTGATGTGATCTATTGAATCCTCTAACTACTGCTACTACTACTACTACTACTACTACTACTACTACTACTACTACCACCACCACCACCACCACCACCACCACCACTACTACTACTACTACTACTACTACTACTACTACTACTACTACTACTACTACTACTACTACTACTACTACTACTACGCACACACACATACACATGCAATGAACAGTAAAAGGAAGAAGAAGACAACAAAGGAAGAACATGATTTACCAAATACTTTATTGGCTTAACGCTTAATAGGAATGAAAGATTACGTCTGCGTTTCGAACGTTAATCCTGCATCAGAAGTAAAACAAGTGTCTAAGTGTATAAGATAAGTATAATATAAGTGAATGAGAGAGAGAAAAAAGCGGATAAAAATGGACGAGTGACTGGGAACCAAGTGGGAATGCGGTGTTATGAGAGGATTAAGCAAAGAGGGGCAGAATGATTGTATATTTTCAGGCGTAGGCGTGTGTCCTTTTTTAGATATCGACATTGATGAGGGGTAGTGTCTAGAAATATGTGTCTACAAATATGAAGTACAGAATTATAATGCCATGGTTTAGTGAAAATGTCAGTTATTTGTAGATGTGTGTGCATGCGTGTGCGTGTGCGCGTGCGCGTGTGTATGAAGAAAGGATGGGAGAAAGTAGAAGCAGGCACTAGTGTAAGGTAAAACAGAAAATAAGAGAAATGTTGAGTGTGTGCCACATCATGGATACGAGAGAATCTTAAGAGTGAGGCAGAGGCAGCTATGATCGAGAAGGAATTAATAGATGATCTGCTAGGAATAAATAGACAGAAGAGAGAAAGTCCGGGAAGCAACAGTGTCAGATTAAAAGCGACAGAAGAAGCGGATGGTGGTGCGATGGCGGGAGCAAAGTGGTAGGTAAAAGAAAGGGGGATGCAGTTGGAAGGATTCCAGATACAGAAAAGATATGAATTACGGACTACCACACGGGAAATGTGGGAATAGAAGTGGATAAGGAGCGAGGAAGAAAAGTCAAGGAAGGGTTTCGGAATCGCTGAATTTGTTGAAGACCGATGTGAAGAGAGTGAGGGTATGAAAGTCAATGAATCAGTGATGTCGATGTATATGCGTGCATGTCTTTGTATGTGTGCGTGTGTACTTGTGAGTGTCGATGTCTGTATGTGTTTTGTTTGAGTGCATTACTTTGATCCATTGTTGGTGATACTTCGTTAAACGCTTTGAATAAACATTCTCATGTAACATTTTCACGTACTAGACTTTTGCCATGCTTACATTTAGGTTACGAACTTTAAGTATGGCAAAAGACAAAGTTGACTCAGTGAAGAGGCAAGACTAGACTAGATCACTATAGTTTTTCTGTCTTTCTTCCCATTAAATTTCTGTTACAAGAAAACCAAAAGAAAAGAAACAATACTAGGTGATATTCCTGAACATTTGATGAAATTGATAATTTTTATTTCCATTTAAATGCGGATGTTCTCTTAGAACAAATTTTACTGTTGTATCAGGTTGGTGCAAAAGATCTAAGGTAAAAATGAATAAGCCAATGACTATGGAAATATTCATTCATTAACATACTCTCCATTGCTTTCAATGACCTCATTCCATCTTTCAACAACCTTATATATGCCTCGCTTGTAAATTCTGTAGGTTTAGAATCAAAATATGAATCCAACTCATTTTCAGTCTGATTCAAGAACGGCGGCGTTTAGTATGATGGTAAAGAATCCACTTTTCATCACCTGTAACAAGCCTGTCTACAAACGTTGCTTGAAGGTGCTGCGAAAGCAATGATTGACACCAAGTAGCACACTGTTGTCGATTCTCTGGAGACAGTTCGTGAGGAACCCATTTTCCAGCCACTGAAACCTTTGCAATGTGTTTTAGCTGGCGTACCACCATTGTTTGGATCACGTTTAACTGTCCTGCAAGTTCCCTAGAGGTAAAGATAGAGTTCTCTGAAACAAAAGCTTCCAACATTTCCAGAATCAAGATTTTTTGGACGCTATTCTTTCAAAGTGAAATCACCACTTCAAAAACAGGAAAAGCACCTCCTGCAACTTCTATCATTCACTATATCATCCCCATAAGTGCTCTGAATAGATCTTGCTGCCGCACTTGCATTAACATCTTTATGAAACTCGTAGAGTAAAATATTTCTTATGTGATCTTTAGATGGGACAAACATGGTGGTAAAATTTTCTGAGAATTATGGCCAGAAGTTAGATAATTTGAAAGAAAATAGTACAAATAGAAGCAGAGATATCTTAAAACTAAAAGAAGAGGTTAAAAAATTGTATAAATTCGCTCTGGAACATATTTTTCTAGAAACCAGACATTACTTTTGCACCATCCTGATAGTTACAGCGAGAGAAACTCTCATATTGTTTTTTTTGTACAAAATACACTTTTGTTTAATCCCGGCTACTTCCACCTCCTCAAAACTGCTAAATCACGTGATTTCGACCCTGTTTGATCTTGTCAATGATGAACACTTGACCGCTAGAGACACCATCAATTCATCTCCCCGTCGGAGATATATCGATTCACAGTGCCAGGACAGTTGCTGAGGTCGCGTTAAGCCAGTTAGCTTGTGAAAAATATATATTAGCGATAGAGGCAGTATTGATAGCGAGAGGTAATATTTATCCCCACTTAAATGTGGACGTTCTATTAGAAAAAAACTTAGGTGGGGTAGTTACTATGAGAAAAACTCTCGTATTGGCTTTTTGATGCAAAATGCATTTTTGTTAATATCGCTTGCGCCAAGACCATCAGATCACGTGTTTTCGAACTTGTTTGATCTTAGAGACAATTGCTTTAGAAGCATATACGATTGTTATACACATATATTGGAGATGAGTCCTATTGATTTATTAATTGAACATATAGCACCAATTTCCAACAGCTTGGGATGCTGACGCAATGCAGAACAATAACATGGTCTGCTGAAGGAGACCAAGAAAGAAAGGTTTCTAGCGGTAATGAGCAGGGAACCCGAGAACTGAAATACAAGACCTGTTTTGGGGGCTTTGATATTATATACATGGAATAACACACTTGTACATTTATGTGCATGAAAATCTGAATGAATATATACTTATGTGCATGTGCATGTGCATATATATATATATATATATATATATATATATATATATATATATATATATACATTCCTCTGCTTTACGCGCCTTTATTTCATACTAGCATGTGTTTCAACCTGTGGTTATTTGAAACACGATTTTACGGCTGATGCTCTCGCTCTCACCTGCCCTTATTGCTTCACAAGTAACAGATTTTGTTTCCTTTTATTCTAGAGTCATAGTGAAGTATAAGGCAACGACACGCACACATATACATATATACAGAGTCACACACCCACGCCCATAAACATACATCATAAAGGTATACGTATGTACATTCATACAAATATAAGTTTCATGTCGATGTCAGGTGTGGAGAGAGATTGAAGCCAACCCTGTTTGAAGATCTCTTTCGCAACCAATTTGCAGTTTGCTTCATGGATGCATGGATTCGATAGATTTTTGGTATACTGATAGGGTGCATTCCACCAGATTCCTTTGTTCCATATATATGATGTCAGACTAGTGTCGTTGTCACTTCCCCGCTATGGGAAGAGAGATCAAGTATGTTGTTTGCTCTGGTTGATTTGAGTACTACATGCTACATGTATGACGTATTGGTGAGGTTGAGCAGCGACTCCAACTTTCTTTTTTCGCGTCGCAAAGGTCTTGAGAGTTAAAGGGCCCTCGGTGCATCTTACATTGGCAGGTTGAAATTTCCCATGGGAAGTACACTAATATGTCTTTCTAATTAGGTTAAGACTTGTATTTTTTTCTTTTTGCGAGGCCGTCTTCAAATCTGCCCGTGTCATTCAGAGTAATTGGTGGGCAATAAATAGTACATAAAACTATATCGAGTTCTCATTTATGTACAATCAGTGCATTACACATTGGTTTTGAATATGACAAAAGGATCTGGGGCGTGAAGTATTCACAGATGTACTTTCCAACTCCTCCGAGACTCCTGCCTTTTCTGTCGGTTCGCGATATAGCATACTTTGATATGTACTTTTTCTGCATCTGCGATATCGGATTTTAGATGCGTTTCGGTGAATGTTTCATTGCAACCCATAATATCTCTCAGGAAGGAAATATTGGTTCTATTACTGAGTTGTAACAGTCCTCTAACATTTAGGGATAATATCGATGTGGCTACCAGTGACATCAGCAGTGATGTCAATGGTGGCCACCCTGAATTTGTTGGCTGTGGTGGACTTGTATGTTTAAGAGAGATGGTGAAATTGATGTAGTCAGATCAGTTGATGCACAATCTTTTGCGCATTAGTAGTAGTGGGGCTAGTAGTACTGGTGCTTCATTCCCTGGCAGGTCTCTCACTCATGGTATGATCTTTGTTTCCTTGGGGCTCTCTAGAGCCAAGGGAACATCTCTTAGCTCAGTATTTGCACTCTTGTCATCTTCTTTGAGCATAATTTCAAACACGGCATCAAGGATGTTAATATGAGGTCTGATGAGAGAAAAAAGCAGATGAGCTCTTGTTTCTTCGCTCACATTGGACTGTAGTTTTTCTACAGTTGTTGGCCTTTAGCGCTGTTGTTATTATATTATTTGAGATCTCTCGTCCCGATATTATACACACACAAACTCTCATACATACACGCATGCATGCACACACGCACACACAGACGACACATATATGCATGTATGTATATATGTATTTATCTATTTCTCTGACTCTCTTCCTATATATATATATATATATATATATATATATATATATATATATATATATATATATATATATATATATGACTCTAAGAGAATATACCCAAGTTACCACACACACACACACATACACACACACACATTTATGCACACACAAATAGAGTTACTCACTCAGTCAAGACGAGTTTACGAGGTGAAATTTATCAGCAAGCTGTCAGGACATGACTTAAACAAACAACAGGAAATTAAAGATTTTAGCCGCGTTAGTTTGCATATTTCACGAGACAATATACTTGGATCTTTATTAAATTTAGGATAAAATATAAATGCAGCTTTATTATTCTACCGAGACAAGTGGATAGATAAGAAAATGTATTCTAATGTTTAATTTCAAAAATGCTTATTTTCAAAAACGTAATTGACAGAATAATAAACTTCACTTTTTCAAAATAAAATATTTTCGAAATATTAAAATCGTTTTTCAAGAATAATAAAGCCTTATTAAAATTTTGACATATTCTCGAATTTATGAGAAACAAATCAGTATTCAATATATGGTAATTGAAAATAATTTGTTGTGTAGAGAAAAAACAATATATGTATGCGATTTATTTTCTAGCAAGTAAATTAATACAAGGCTCTTCAGTTTCTATTCAGATGCTTTCAGAATTATGTGCCATTAGACAAGAATGATGACACCACTGGCTTTCAACAATATCCATGCTGTTAATAGTGTGTTTAACAACCTACCTAACCCTAGATTTGACACCAGTACTTCACTGTCTATCGGTATAATCGTTTGTATTGACAAATTAATCATCCTCAATGTAAAGTAGGTGTCTCATTATTAGAAATAACGACTGAAGAGTCGACACACCAGTTAAACTTTTCTCCGTAAAGCCCTTTTAAAACATTAAGATTAATAATACTATTTAATACAAGGTAACACTGCAAATGGAAGAAAATAAATCGCCAGGAGAATTGATAATATGCAAACAAAAAAAAGATAACATTTGTTGTAACATAGGAAATTGCCACATTTTTGTCCTTCAAAGACTATATATGCAAATCTCGCCTCACATACGCGCACGTTCACACACACTCACATATGCAAATACATATACATGCATGCACACACACATACACAGACGCACACTAAATTTACACATCACCAGAAACAGCGACCGAAACAATCAAATGAGCTAATTGATTTTATTTACAAAGACTTCAGTAAACAAACAAACATACATACAAGGAAAAGCAATAAAATGAGACAAATCGATAATTCCTAATCTCCCAGTAATGCACCTTTTATACCGGTCTTAATCAATATATTGTATGTAAATAAACCAAATAATAATACTTTAGGTAAAAAAAAACACAGCGTCAGAAAGCAAAAGAAAATAAATATATTGGGATTTATAACCTGTTCAAGGCTAAAACAATGCACGGTCATAATGTTTACTGATGGTTACTCCGTCGGCTTCACGATGAGCATTCAACCGTTCGAGCAACGGAACTGACTATACGTTATATTACGCTATAAGTTCCTTAGTATTCTGCCAACACAACCAAATTCGTTTAACGTAAATCTCAGATGGAATCAGTGTGATTCATTATGTGACGCGGCTGGACTTTTAAATTGCAGGTACAACCCATCTGACGGGCTGCCACAGAGTTTCCACTTGCACAATTTTATTCACAGGGTTTTTGTCATCTCAAGGCCTTAGTAAAAAGCACCTGTCTAATAATTCTTGCTGGAGAACCGAAGTCAATTGTGAAGGGAACATTTTAATTGCTCTTGTTTAATTATATCCACATGTTTAATAAAGCACGCTGCCCAAGCTACAATCATACAACAAATACATATAACTTTCTTCGTGCGTATGCATGTACGTATGTATGTACGTATGTATGTACGTATGTATGTATGTATGTATGTATGTGTGTATGTATGTTATTCAGTCTTATTTCTAGATTTCCTGCCAATTAAGTCGGTTTCTAGCCTAGATTCAAGGTTCATTCATTTGAATTTTAAACAACTTCAGCAAGGCATTTTTCCAAACTTATGTGTATATATTTGGATTCAGTGCATGTGTAGATTTGTAGGCTTTGTTTTTGCATGTTTTCTCTGGCATATAGTTATGTATATAGACATGCACTTATATATACTTAAAAGCTAATCTTTTTGAAAGTTTTACAAATTTTGACAGCTTCATTAATTGCTTGTATCTGTAATCAACAATTTCCCAATTAGCTTTCTCCTTTCTGATTTTGAGGAAGCCTATTTCTCAAGAATGGCATTTTGGCAATGTGTACATCCTGGTGCCCCAATAATTACAGGTATAAATCTGATCTTGTATCTCGGATAGAGTATCTGTAAATATCTCAATAGCTCAGCGTAAGTATTTTCGTTTTTTGATCTTTACCTTTATGTGACATGCCCTAGGTAACTGATTTCCACTACTGTACATAGTTTCTCTTCACTGTCAAAAACCACTAGGTCTGGTCTGTTACGTTTGTATTCTATTGAGGTTTTCACTGCGACATTCCACCAGTAATTTTTCATATTATGAGTGACTATGGCCTCTACAATACTGTAGATTCTCATCACTTTAGACTCAAGATCATCATTCCGACGGACTTTATTGTACGGTGTCATGGGCAAAACATCATGTCTCATAGGTAGATAATAACGGGATGTATATATATATATATATATATATATATATATATATATATATATATATATATATATATATATAAATGCATGTGTATTTATTCAATGTGTACAAATAACACAGAAAAATAAATTAATAGTTACCAGGGTAGCAAAAATTCACGTAAGCACCAAGGATGTAACAGCCTACTTACAAAGGCAGATATTTCAGAGTTTAGTGAAATTTTTGGGTATGCATAGATAAATAAATGGAATTAAAACGCAGGTGTCATTCAAATCTTTATACTTCCGACATATATTTCAAAGAAAACGTTGGTATTATTCCAGAAGGAATAAAATGATGTAAAACAATGCAATCTTCTCATCGGGAAAAGCAAGAGAAACAAAATGCATCAATAAGACAGTAATGGAAGTAATCGAAGAAAATATTGGTATTATTCTAGAAGGAATAAAATGATGTAAAACAATTTAATCCTCTCATTAGGGAAAAGCAAGAGAAACAAAACATATCAATAAGGCAGTAATCACATTCGGTTAAAATGTCTTCTTGATGCGTTTGGTGAGAAGCTTGCATTGTTTTACATCATTTTATTCCTTCTGAAATGATACCAATGTGTTCTGAGAAACATATGTCGGTAGTATAAAAATCAGATTAACACCTACTTTTAACTCCATTTATATATATATATATTCTTTTACGTGTTTCAGTCATTTATAACCATGCTGGAGCATCACCTTTGGTCATTTTTTGCCGAACCACAATTGGACGGGGATGTCAACACATCAGCATCGGTTGTCAAGTGATAGTGGGGGTACAATCACTGACATAAATAACAAATACATACATGGATATATAGGACGGGGTTCTTTCAGTTTCCGCCTACCTAATCCACCCACAAGGCTTTGGTCAGCTAGAGATTATAGAAGAACACGCGCAAGATGCCACGCAGTGGCACTGAATCCGGAACCATGTAGTTGGGAAGTAAGTTTCTTACCACACAGCCACTCCTATATATCTATATATATGAAAATGAGAATGTGTGTCTGTCTGTCTGTCTGTGTGTATCCCTAAAACTCGAGAACTACGCAACCAATTTCATTCAAATTTTACACATGCCTTACTTAGGGTTCCAGTTGTGTTTTAGTCAAAAACAATTTTAACTTCTTGCAGAGTTCAAGCCCACGGCAACATAATATCTCCTCCACTATTTAAGTATTACGTGTCAAAAGTGAAACAAAAACACTCATGTCAAATACTTTCACTTTAAAAATGAAACTGTTCTACTAACTGAAACAATCACATTTTGATACTGTAATGACAGATACTTTCAGAGAGAGAGAGAAAGAGAGAAAGAGACAGAGAGAGTGAGAGAGAGAGAGAGA
>NC_142929.1:95963290-96020790 GCF_046866305.1 Octopus bimaculoides
CACAGTTAGCAATAACATTTTCTCACCTCGAAACCTGTTCTCTGATATTCGAGATAAAAAGATGGGTATAGCCCGATTTTTAAAAAGAAAAATGTTTTGAGTTCTGGTTCTACATTTATTCCTAGGTATTTATAGGTTTGTTCCTGCTCAAGTTCCTTTATTACTGTTTCGACATCAAATTCAATTGAACTTGACTTTACCAGTTTCCTTTTCTTAAAAGTGGCTTTGGCACACTTTTCAAGGCCAAATTCTATCCCGATATCATCACTGAATCGTTTCACAGTATATAGTAGTCCTTCAAGCTCTTCATCATATTTTCCATATAGTTTTAAATCATCTATATAAAATAGATGGGTTATTTTTCTGTTGTCAATTTTGTAGCAATACCCTGTTTTATTCAGTTCACTTGAGAGTGGTATTAGTGCTATACAGAAAATTAGTGGTGAAAGTGAGTCACCTTGGAAAATGCTACAGTTTATGCTAATATTGTTTGAACGCAATACTCCACTAGAATGATATAATTGGATCTTCGTGTTCCAGAGTGATATATACTTTAAAAAATCTGAAATCACAGGAGATATTTTGAAAATGTCCAGCGATTTCAGAATCTACCAGTGTGGTATGCTGCCAAAGGCTTTTTTATAATCAATGCATGAAGAGCTTAGATTTCTGCGCTTGTTATGGCAGTTCTCAATGATTATGCGATTAATTAGGAGCTGGTCTTTGCATTTGTTTGGGCCTCGTCTGCATCCTTTTTGTTCAGTGGGAAAGAAGTTATTCTCTTCTATTAATGTATATGTTTTCTCCACTAGAATAGATGTTAAAACTTTATAGGTAGTAGACAAACATGTTATAGGCCGGTAGTTTTTTGGGTCTTTAGTTTCGTTATTTTTGGAGAGGAGGTAAGTAATACCATTTGCCATCCAATGGGGAGTTTTTTCTGAGTCTTTCATGATACTATTAAATAGTATTACTAACATTTTGTGTGCGAGAGTGATGAGAGCCAGAAATTTGGTACTCTATCAATACCAGAGGATTTCCACTTATGAGCCTTCGTTATTTGCCCTCCTTAGGTCGGCGATTGAGATGTCTTCCCATACCTGTTCTTGTAGATTTC
This sequence comes from Octopus bimaculoides, assembly GCF_046866305.1. Lineage (NCBI taxonomy): Eukaryota > Metazoa > Mollusca > Cephalopoda > Octopoda > Octopodidae > Octopus > Octopus bimaculoides. Next base: position 95,964,408 of record NC_142929.1, read on the forward strand.
TGTAGGCATCTTGGGTGCGTTTGATCCAGTCTGCATTTTCATTTTATAGTTTATCATCACTCCAGATCCCTTTCCCAAAGTTTTCATCTCCTTCCATTAAGGGTGGATTTACAGTAGTTATTTTGTCTTTCCCTATTTCCCTGTAAAATGATTTGGCGTTGTATTTGAACATCTTATTTTGCTTGTAGAATTTGATTCGTTTCTCAGATCTGCGTATTATTATTATTATTATTATTATTATTATTATTATTATTATTATTATTATTATTATTATTATTATTATTATTATTATTATTATTATTACTATATTTTTCCGACATTATATCGGCACAGCTCAGTACCATCTCATAAAATTGTTGTAGTAAACGTGAGTTACTAGGCGGTAGCCGGAATAGTAGCATGGAAGCTTTTAAGTGTGTACACAAAAACGTTTACCGTAAACGAACATAGACGGTATATATATTATATACAGCCTGAGATGGGTAAATTGTCGCCATTTTATATTTTTAATTCGCGCATTCACTTTCTTTGTTTTGGATTTTGTCGACTACACAGTATAGTAGGATCACTTGGGCACCGTCTGTGAGAAAAATTGCACCGTGACGCAATTTACTCTGCCAGAAATTGGGAAACGACATGATATATTGCTTGGCATTAGCGCCACTAGCTCCAGTACGAACATTTCAGAGAGTTTGGAGGACGTATATCAAGACTGATAAAAATTAAACATCCAGTGAACACTAATGTGTTTGGAGTAATCACTTGTGATGGCGACGTTATGACTCCATTCATCTTCCAACACGGCCTCAGATTCAACACGGAGGCCTCCATCAAGTGCCTGGTAGTGGTGTTCTTGGTTGAGAGGGTGGCTGGTGGAAGATCTTATGTCTCACAACAAAACTCTGCACCATGCCACACAAGCAGGAGAACCCAGTCTTGGCTGTCAGGCAATTTCTGTGAATACATCACCCCTTACATCTGGCCACCTAATTCCCCAGATTGCAACCCACAGTTTGTCTACTTCCCCCTGTAGTAGAAATAGTAGTAGTAGTAGTAGTAGTAGTAGTAGTAGTAGTAGTAGTAGTAGTAGTCCCTGCTGACAAGCCCGCAATTTTACAGACGAAACTAGTCTAGTTCAGTGTTCTAACTTCGCCTATTGGGCAGTAATTTCCCCTTTCAGTATATGAAAACATGCGTTCTTACAGTTCTAAGAGTTTAACTCTTATTTCCAGCGATGGAACCAAGGTGCTACCCAGCAACCTTGGTTACAATTAGGGATGATTAAATTTTTCCTTTTTTATATATTGCGTATAGCTGCCTACGTTATATATATACGTATATTTGAAGGTATATACTTATACAAATATATCTATATTGATATATATATATATATAATTATATATATATATATATATATATATATATATATAATTATATATTAAGGGCATTAACTGTGTATTAATGCCTCACGCTATCGAGGGACTAAATAAGTCAAAAAACTTATTTAGTCTCTGGATAGCGTGAGGCATTAATACACAGTTAATGCCCTTTATATATAATTAAATATATCTATGAAGAAACGATGACTTTTTTCATTACGAAATTTTTCGTTATTTTTTCATTATGAGGTTTTTTTCACGCTGACTACTTGATAAATTCTTATAAAGAATTTATCCTATATTATATATATATATATATATATATATATATATATATATATAGATAGATAGATAGATAGATAGATAGATAGATAGATAGATAGATAGATAGATAGATAGATAGATAGATATTTTATATATGTATAGTTTTAATTTGTAGAACATGAAGCCAGAATACTTGCTTATTCCTTAACTGTGAAAATTCGGTTATTATTCTCTGAAGTAAACGGCAAAAATAATTTGAGAATCTTCTTACTGATCTGTCTCGGGATCTATTCAGAGATGTAGAAGTGTTCTGCAGGCGCACAGAGAACATTTCTTTAATCCTTATTTATAGCAGTAAGCTATCAGAAAATAACATTAACATTTTCCTTGATTTGCACAACATACGTTCGACAACCACGAAGTAAATTCAATAATGTTTATATAAAGAGTTGCATAATTCAAAATAACTGAAGCATCTATAATGTTATTTGAAAGCTCAGCCTTTCAAATCCATATCTGTGGAGGTATCTACATTATGCAGGTTTCATAAACTTTTGTGTGTGTGTGGGTGGGGGACATATATGTATGTATTTGCATGTGTGTATGATAACTGAAGCACCTACGCATAAACATAACGAGTGTTAGATGCCCCAACGGCTATATGTAAATACATACATGCATATATACATACATACATACATACGTACATACATACATACATACATACATACATACACAGGACATATATGATCAGTTACAAAGATCTGACTGTGATTTAGACGATCATAGATAACCTAGTAGTGATTCCAATACCGTTCGCTACGCTCTTTCTGTCATCGAACCGTTAATTTATTCTCCAACATAAAATACGCCAATATTATATAACAATAGAAACAGAGTTACAGGGATGCACATTTGTACAAAAGGATCCTGTATAGCTCCACTCAACAGGACTCACATTGTTTTTAACATACAAATATAGTTGAAATACTTAACCTAGGAAATCCACAATGCAATTGAACCAGGAACTGCGCAGCTCTGTAGAGAATACCTTACTGTGTTCATGTTATTATTGCATCCATTTTATGTGCTCTGTTTAGCTTGCATCTCTCGTAGTTTAGTTGATAACGTTCCTTGTTTTGTATGGCCTTTAATAACTGCTTCAAAATTGGTGGGTTCCACCAACTGAACGTCACAAGGTTTTGTGTTCAATGCTCTGCCGAGTTGTAATCTCTCCACCGCATACATGTAGTCGTGTGTGTGTGTGTGTGTGTGTGTGTGTGTGTGTGTGTGTGTGTGTGTGTGTGTGTGTGTGTGTGTGTGTGTGCATGTGTATGCGGTACATGCGTGTGTGTGTGTGTGTGTATTTGTGTAACTGTGTGTATGAGTGTGTGTTCGGACAATAAAGGTTCATGTTAGGGTACATGTTTTCATTCATGTGCATTAACTACACCATTAGAACGCTTTAGCACGTATTTCTAACAATTTGGATGTTTCCTAGCAACCTAGTCACATTTAGTGACAATTATAATTCTCCTTTTGGATGAAATAATAAAAATGTTGTTTATATCTATTTTATATATCTAAACGTATATACATTCATATCTCTCTCTCTCTCTCTCTCTCTCTATATATATATATATATATATATATATATATATATATATATATGAAACAATAAAAATGCTGTTTATATCTATTTTACATATCTAAACGTATATACATTCATATCTCTCTCTCTCTCTCTCTCTCTCTCTATATATATATATATATATATATATATATATATATATATATATATGAGTGTATAAATATATATGTGTATGTAAATGCATATGTTCATATATACACACGTATTTTTATATATATGCACGGAAACATGCATACACGCATGCACCTAGACACACACACACGCATACACACATGTTTTCGTAGCGTGTGGTACATCTCGTTATTACGCAAATTTTTCACTATGTGCCAGTTTTCAGTGTTGTGGCAAAATAGTGGGGTTAGCAATTTTGTCGCTTGATGGAATCATAGCAAATCCTTGATGGGCAAGAGAGTAACCCGTCAATTCGTACACACCATATTTAGTAACTTGATTTCTGACGTCGCTGGAGATGTCATGGAATACTTGGGAATACAAATATATATGAAAGTTGCATTACTTTATTTACACGATACAATTGTTCAATTGGCTTCTGAGTTAAAGATTTCCAAGTCGTAATATTTCCGGGTTGATACCAATCGATAAGGAATGATTGCAACTGCTTGAGCAAATATTTGTAGGGAACAAAATATATACTTTTACCTGTGTATATATATGCATGTTTGTGTGTAAGAGTATATGTATATATGCTTGTCTGCATGCATGTGCGTATATATGTATTTATAAAATTCTGTGTGTAATCAAAATTTATGACGAAAATAACTATTAAGATATACATGCATACATACATCCAATGTACACACGCATGTATATATATATATATATATATATATATATATATATATATATATATATATATATATATATATTTGTATATATATATCTATATACACGTATATATATTTAAATGTACTCATGCACACGTTTGTATATATGCAAGAGCACATTTAAATATAGATTGATATGTAGATGCATCAGTATAATGTTTGACTATTTGCATATATATCTTCTTGCAAAGTTGCTTATTTAAAAAAGAAACGTTTACATTTAACACGTTTGTGTAGTGATACGTGGAATGTCCTTCGATACGGTCATTCTCTTGGATAAGAAGAGAATCATCTTTTAATCAATGCGTGTATGACACAACAACCTGGGTTATGAATCGTGTCAGCAGACTATAGGATATAGTCGTCAACCTTCATCATTGAGAGACACCGGACACTATCTTTCATAAACCACTAAGGCAATGTCCTGTATTGAAACACCGCTTAATAAATTTACTTGCGTGTGCAAATCTTCGTCAATTATATAATTACATGGAAACTAAGCACAGGTATTCAATTTAAAGCTTTGTACGTTTATATTTAATATACTCTTGTCCTCTCAAACATATAATGACCTTCCCTGAAGTAACTGTCTCGGACGAGAAATTTTTATAGAGGAACGAGAGGAGGATATACCAAGCTGGGTAAAAACGATGTTATCGGACCGTAGGATACTTCGTTTTAAAACTATATTCTCGCTTATACAAATTTATCTTTATAATAAAGCAACGTGATTTAACGTTTCTTCAAAGGATTTTTGTCTGTTTTTACTTCTCAAACAACTTACATTTATGAATACAAATTTTTCATTTTCACCTTATTGAAAAATTGCGTTTCCATATTTAGAACGTATTTTGATATTGTTCATTTAATGTACACATATATGTTTTTATTTAACTTCATTTATTCTCCTCACAATGCTTAACATGATTAGCCATTCTTACTTCATATATATTATTAAGGTATTTATAAATCAACTATTTTTAGCTCTTCTTCAGAAATGAAGACTATTTTTGTTTTTGCTCTTAATATATTTTCATTTCAGTTCATAAACATCAGACTTCAGTTATTTAATAATGCTCCTCAGATTTTTAGAGTTTCACTAACTTAGCATAATTCTGTATTACCTCACATGTTTACAAAGTTAACTGCTTCAGATAACTTAATTACTGCCTCGCTGGATTTGTTCTGGCTCTCTTCTTTCTAAGCTTAGATTTTATCGGGATCCACTTTGCCTTTTATCCTTTCTCAGTTCATTGATTCAGTGTCAGTTTAGGACAGCAGTATGGTGTTATTATTAGAGAGTCAGCTGATATGTTTTGCAATATCTGTTTCGCCTGTTTGTGTCAAAACTGCGACGTCTGTAACCAAACTGGTACCAATATTTATTAGCCCATTCCTTGCTGGCGCAAGAACTAGCGTGTATGGTCAACCATCTTTCTTCCATGAAATATAAAAAGAACTTTGCACAGGTTAGAGCCTCGGGAGAGAACATTCCAGATGCCGATCCATTATTTAAGAGATATTGGGGCACCCGATGTAAATAAATTCACTCACACATTTTCATGTCAGAATATTTCTTTGTCTTGATAGAACTAAAACTTTTACCTATGGGATTAATATGCTTATCCATATATTTCGAAATATTCCAACAATATTTTATTCCATTCCATATGTGCTTCAGATACTCTTGCATGTTTACATGAGTCATTAGCTGACCAGTCCTGTATTTGCTTTTATCCAAATATGAAAACTGACGATTCTACTATTCAAAATCTTTTCTTTTTGGTTAACTTCGAAATAGCTCACGTAATTTGTGCTGCTGGAATTTGTTTAATATATACTTTCTAAATTGCTCTGTTATAGAAACTCCAGCTATGCCACACTCCCTCCGTATTATTTTATTATTTTTTTTGCTGTCTCATTATTTTTCTTTACTGTCTCATTATTTGGTGTCTTTGAAAGTTAGCATTCTCACATGTTTTAGCAACTGGTCCTGAAGAATACAGTGGTGAATTAAATAAATGTTTGAGGCGAAACGATATTGCAACGAAGGGCAAATAAAGGTTTTCAGATTTGAAAATATATGAAAGTTGAGGTTAAATTTAAATTATGAGAGGAAAAACAGCTAATATATTGATGACGGATTGAAAAATAAACAGCTGATATATACATACATATATATATACGTTTATGAATTTGTTTTGCAAGATTCGTGAGGTGAAATCGCGTGTTGAAACAGATATTGATATATTTCGGAAGGGTCACTTATTTTCTTGTCAAATAAACGCACGCGCTACATATTCGTTCTTTATTCGTTTATTATTGTTCTTATTTTATCTTACGTGCACTATCTGGAAATCTTTTGTTACGTATCTGTGACTGCTTCAGCAACTGTTCTGTCCACCTTTTCTGTTTAGTCCATTAGTGAACGTCTGTTAGTGTACGTGGCCTGGATATTATTGTAAACAGCGATCTGCAATGGATAAACCACATCTCTAAGATTGTCAAAAAGGCTGAGAGTGTCTTAGCATCACTCAGTAAGACCTTTGTCAACCCCTTTCCAACTATCTACTTAAAGCTGTATCTGACTATGATACGTCCACAATTAATGTTTGCATCACCAGTCTGGAACCCCAATCTTGCTCAGTTTATCAGTCTCCTGAAAACTGTTCAGAGACGTGCAACCAAACACTGACCCACCATTAGGTATTTGCCATACTCTGAAAATCGTGGATGTTCTTGGAGCTTTAACGTGTATTGGATGGATAGGTTAAAGCTCCGACGTATGACAACTGACTTGGCAGACACCCACAAAATTAAACACTATCGTTCTAACAGCAACCTTGGACACCTTTTTGAATTTCATATGTCAAACACTTGTGGACATGCTTACAAAATCAAAAGAAGCAACACAGTACTCATGACTTTCGGAAACATTTTTTCACGTTCAAAATTGCTGAAGCATGGAATAAACTACGTGCATCGGACACACTGTCGACACACTACATACTTCAAAACTTCAATGCTTCCTGAAATTCGCCAACAGTACAGCTAATGCCCACACCCCTGTTCCCTTTTTTATTTAGTTTTAGTGTACTTGAGCGTCGTATACATCAATTTCATTATCATTAATATTATATATTCTTCTCACTCACAATTTTAGTCAGCGGTAACCAAGAATATTTTTATTCTACCCGTACGATTACTTCTTCGATATTGTTGTTGTTGTTGTTGTTCTTGTTGTTGTTTCTTTCTCTATTTCTTCTAGATAAGCATACGCAGATTGTTGTTTTAAAAAGTGCATATTATTATCCCACTCTATTGAACCTCTCTCACTTAATTTGTCTTGTCTATCTCTCCCCCCCCCTTTCTTGTTCTCTCCAAGCTTTCGATATTCTTCTGAATGATTTTGATGGGGAGACCTTGGTGTTGGACCTTGAAAGGATCGAATGTACATTTGCCAGCAATGTCTAGTTCAATTTCTGTTATTTATAAGGTGTTATATATAGTATGTATTAGTTTTTCACTGTTTTTTTACATTCTGCTTTGCATGGCATCACAAAAAATACATTATTAAGCATACATACATACAAACATAGATTCCTATATGTACATATCTTTATACGTGTGTGTTTCTTCTTTGTATTGCATAAAAAGTAGGCACTATTCGACCAATCAAAACTCATCGTTCAAGTATCATAGTTCATGTTTACAAGGGAAACATTGACAGAAACGTCGAATTTTCGGTGTATTTGTCTTTCGTTTGTATGTGTAAGAAGTTTGAAATCTTACAAGGTTTAATCTTGTGTTACTACATTGGATAGCAATCAGATAGTATCTGGAAGATTTTCTAGATTTAATTGGCTTTACACATTATCACACAAAATTATCTTGTAACTGATCAAAATATAACAATTATTTATTTGCTTACTAACTACGAGTACGTGATTAAAGATATTTTAGCTGTACCAGCTACGTGATGTTTTTATCAAATCTGTGTTGAGTGAAGTGAGTACGAAGAATCATGTGCAGTTTTAGATATTTTCCCTTCTCGTTTTCTACATTTTGTGTTTGAATTTAACCCATATAATTATCGTAATTTTCAGAAGCATTCAGAGAGTTCTATCTGGAGGTTTTTCTTCCCCAAGCTAATATCAGTCCGATGCAAGAAATAAAACAAATAAATGGATATTTGTCAACTCTTAGCTATTAGCACGCTCCACTCTAAATGGCCAGGTTCAGACTCACAAGCAATTTGATTAGATCTAGATAATTTTTATTTCTGTATTTTGTACATATAATTGATATGTATTAGAACACATTACTGTTATCATGTAAGAGAAGCGGAATTGAAACTATTTTAGTAGTGAATTCATTTTATTTCCAGAACATGAAGTTACGATGTACATTGTGATTTATACTTTTGGATAAAAGTGTTTTATTTGTACACTATTGATTTCTATATTTTTTGAAGAATCAACTGATAACAAATTCTCTGACGAATAATAGCAATAAGAATTTCTGTATACTTTACTTCGTTGCGCTAATACATTCTATACTTTTCCAAAGAAGATTGCCTGTAGATGTAATATGTATTATAGGTAAACAAACTACATTAATTGAATGGGTAATTTAATTCTCTATATAAAAGGCGCTGAATATTTGTACATTTGTTTAAAGAGCACCGCAAATATGCAGAGATGTGTATGAAGAATGATAACCACTTGGAAACATGAGCAATATTGAAGACATACGGGTAGCTTCAACAATATTATACGAGAAAGAAAGAGTTTTCTTTAAACATAGAAGAATATTTAAATAAGAGACTGAAGTATTTAAAACATCGTTACTAGTAAAAGAACTCGTACAAGAAATCATTACATAGAAAATTGTTATTGATTTCTAACGGAAATTTTAGAGGATAGTGTAGTGGTATATATCGCTTCATATGCTTTTTTGGCACTTATTGTATCAACTAATTTTTTTTTTTTATCATTATATTACATGCACAAAAAATATCTCTCCTTACCAGCTTCTTTACAAGTAGTCATGATCCATTGAAAATTATCTCGATGGAGTCCAAGTTAAAATACGGAAACACGTAAATTACTTTTGTCCGTCGTTCCATCTACTCTAAGCTAAATGTTAAGCATAATATACAAAACAGCACTACATTCCTAACAGAGTAGAATATAGAGTCTTAGTTGCAGACAGATAATAGGAAACGTCAACAGTTCGCATCCTCCTTCGCTAGCATTATTTTGTGTTCGTAACTCAAACTCTTACATCACAATCTATCTGGAAGTAAAGAGATGCTGCAGGATGAGTAGATCTCATTGGTATAAAAGATGTAGTGATATCATTATAAAATTGAAATGCATCTTAGTTTTTCCTATACACTACATAAATATGTCTTCTCTGGAATTTCTAAACTGAATATATTAATGACCTTCATCACTCAGTAATTTATTTATTGAATAACAAGCTAAGAATTCTTTATTCATAAGACTTCAATATTTATTTTGACTGAAATTATTATTATGAAACTAAGTTAACTTTATATTTTAGCTATATTTTTTTATGACTGGATGACTTTGCTCAATGCCTATATGGTTCCCGATTATTCTTCTATCTTTCATTCCATTGAACACTTTCATTTTGAGTTTCTTATTTCTTAGCAAGATTTGTCATCATAACTTATTTTCTTCATTTTCCGCAGCTTTATGTGTTCTTACAATCATAGGTGTAATAGAATCTACCAGTTAATATGCCTCCAGTTCATTTATGTCATAGCTTAGATATAAAACTAGAATTTAATAATTAGAATTTACTTCTTAGTGTGGACTTTCGAAACTTAAATCTTAAGCTAATAGCGGTGTCTTAAGCCTTACATTATTTTTATTAACTATTATAATCTAATTATTTCTTTCCTAATAATTTATCGGGTGTGCGTATATCTGTTTCCCCGTTTCTAACTTTTGTCGCTATCTAATTTTATTCTTTGTATATTAAATATATTCTGTTTCTATTTCAATTTTACATTGTAGAGATTTATTACTTTTGCTTTCATAATTACCATTGATTATATTTTGTAAATCTTCTACATTGTTTCTTTCCAGTCGAATGAGCGTTGGCGTTAACTTTGTATTTCATCCCTCCATGGTTGATAAATATCTGTAAAATACCTGTAGTATAATTATAAGTGATAGAGCAGTATAGTTTTCTAAGCTTGACCATCAAACCTACAGTTTTACGGAAATGTCTCGATATAAGAAATAATTCTTATAATTTCAATAGTATCAGTTTTATTGAGAATTTGACTGCATATCAGAGTGTAAAGATATGTGGCGTTATGCAGTGATGTTTTTGTATATCCTATTGCATTGAAAGAAATATATATGCAGCACATTGTAGTGCGATTTATTTTTTGCCATGTGTTTGTGTAAGTTCTGGGATTTGGATTATGCTTGCATTATGTTTGCATTTTTATTAAACATTCTCAAAGTTACTTTGGGGTTGTATCTATCATTTTATTACTCCAAATTCAAGTTATGTTCTTTTCGAAATACGTATATTTGGATAACTTTCCCACCACCTTTATAGTGCAAGGATCTAGTAGATAGGATGCTGAGATCGTCGTGAGATCATCGGACAGATCACGGTCCGGGTGGCGCGATGTGTACGTAAGGAATAAATTTTATTTTATGTTGTTCCAGTCCGTTGTGCTGAAAACGAATGCCAGCGGAAGATGCTGGTTAACTCTGAGACGGAGTGGTCTCCCGTTGAAGGTGAGAAATGATGATTCTTAGTCGCTTAAACGTCGTGCAGATGCGATTATCTTTCATCCCCTCGTATATGCATGTGTATAAGGATCTTTCAGAATATAGTCACTGTACCATTTCATAAATAACTTTTCTAATGTATACTTATACCATCGATTTGTTTTTCGGAAATATTTCAAAATGCTGGCGTTTATTTGAAATGTAAAAAAGTGCCAACTCTTTTGGCTTTGTAGAGGTATTCTTTCTTGCTAAACACTGCACTCTGAGTTCAAAAGCAGGGCCAACTTTGCTTGAAACCGATCAAATATCTAACAACCTAGGACGATAGATGGCGAAACTATTAGAAATTCAGAAAGAGTGCCTGGTGGCATTTATTCTGGATCTTTATCGAGCAAGTTCAAATCCATCCATGGTCTTATATATTAGACTTAATCCGCTGCCCAATTTAAAACTTTGAACCTTGGATGCACTTAAGAGAGTCCACTCTGTTACAAATACTGAAACCAGGTCTCAGGTTCGAGATGGCCTTCCCTTTTTACCTTCCAGTCTTGTAGCAGCAGCAATATCACTATCAGCCGCAGCAGCAGCAGTGGTAATAGTAGTAGTAGTGGCAGCAGCAACAGGAGCAGCACCAGTAGTAGTAGTAGTAGTATTAGTAGTTGCAGCAGCAGCAGCAGCAGTAGTATTATTAGCAAATGCGGCTCATGTAATCTTTTCTTTTTTTTTTGAGTGGGATGGGATCCGATCAGTCAAAAAGAGTTCAAATGTCTACGACTACTAGCAGCGAACAACTGCAACAGTGACCTTGACCTTAAGAAAAATTAGGGAAGGGCCAACTTAACCTGTTCCATATTATTTCTGAATAGAGAAGTTATGTTCGACCACAGAGAATCCATTATTATAATTATTAATCGTTGTTTTTCCACGTGCATTTCTGTTACTGCAATAAAAGATATGTTTGCATATTTCGGGTAGTCAGGGAGAAAATAACGGTGATATTGTAGAAATTAAAGTTGACTTTTCTTGAGATGTTCGTTTGTATGTCCAGTAAGAGTAAACAGTTGTGTTTTTGCAATGAAAAGGATGCTTATATTTTTGAATACTCAGGGAGAAAAGAAAGAAAAGACAAGAAGAGTCAAATTTTCACAGAAAGTTTTAAGATTCACCAAAGATGGCCTTTTGTATGTTCACACAGAAAGAACTATAATGTTTTTAGAATAATAAAGAAAAAAAGGATGTTTAATTTTTTGAATATTCAGGGAGAAAGGAAGGGATGAGTATTCACAAGAGTTATGGATATTATTATTTATTCAAGGCACTGAACTTGGAATCTTGGGGTTAGAAGCCCGCGCTCTTAACCATTTCGTTATATGCCCGTGGGCAATTATAGAGTGAATTTTAGGACTTATAAGCCTAATATTTTTGTATCCTTCCTTAATACCGGTTCCCATATTCTACTCATATCTGAACTAGATCTGCTTAGGAGGTTGTTGTGTCCTAGCATATGCGCTGCATCTTTTAGTTTTCGTATTTTCCAGTGGTGTTCTCTGCCTATTATTTTAACTTGATCTCACAGGGGACGGCAGTTTCCGTTTGTCCATACATGACCAGCTATACCCGGTGTTTCAACACCTCTTCGTGTCACAGCTTTACGATGTTCCTCTACTCTTATTTTGAGTGGGCGACATGTTTCGCCTTTGTATAACCTACCACAACTCCATGGGATGGAGTACACACAGTCTTTGGTTATATTCTCTTCTATTGGTGATTTTACTCGAAGGAGTGCTTTGGATAAATAATAATAATAATAACATCAGCAAAAAATACCTTAGGAATGAGAACCCAGAGTTGGATTCAAAAATTTTACCAAGACACCTGATGAAGGCTGGAGAGTAAATCAGTTGAAACGTTGAGGTAACAACAAACAAGATGAGGACACATATCCGTCCAATGTAAATAATGTAAATAATGTACAGAATTCCTCATCTCTAAAATATAGAACAACATTTCCTGATTTTAAACAATAGTGTGTAATCTTATTCTGTCCTGCAGCCATGTCATTTTTTTTTTTTTCGTTTTTATCATTTGTAACATTTGTCTTGTTATGGTTTCCCACGATTGATCAGACGCCGTCTCCACTTTTTGAAGAATTTCTTCCAAAGTGTTTTCCTCACTTGCCATACGCTTACTACAAATTTTATACTTTTTTAGCCGTTGGTACTGCATATTTTTAAACAAGTTCTTGATAAAATTATTTTGGTTTGGAGGACGACTGTTTGTTTTGTAGAAACAAATCTTGTCGATTTTCATGTCATCGGATTCTTTGCAACTTAAAGATCTCTTGCTCCAGGCGTACTTTGATTTCGGATACTTTTTCCATGTTAAATAGCTGCAAAAATTTCACTCTTTTTTTCCTTTGTATCTTTTCGCAATTGATTATTTCGAGGACTACACTTTACTATGTAAAATCTTCAACAACTAGCTATATTATTACGTTTAGCCTGACAAGGTTGATTTTCTTGTCCATTTTCATTACATTTGCAGCGGATAGTATTGCATTTATGCAACAATTTCATTGTTGAATTTTATGCTTGAGGAGAACCTTCGTTCTTCTATTAATTCTAAATATTTATTTCTCTCTTTGAATTGTCATGTTCATGATTTACATTCTTAGAATATTCTGTTATAAAAATCTCACTATATCTTTCATTTGATGGTTTAGAGATATCTTCGTGCTTTATATTCCCAGTGTTTTACTTTTTTTGCTTGCTTTACATTTGATATATTTGTTTTAGTTTGAAGTTCTTTCTTTTAAGCTTTACATTTTGATTTCTGACATTTTAGGTCTGATTAAGTAACTTTTTAAATTTACAAGTGTATTTTCAAAGTAACGTTTATATCAAGGTACTTTTTCTGTAAATTTCGTACGAGAATGTTGCAGATTTTTCATGTTATAAAAATATTCCTGTGCGCATTTATGCTTTTATTGATTTCATTGATGTAAGTGTATTTTGATATCACATTCATTAGTCTGTTAAGTTGTTTTTGTTAATATCGAGTTTTGCACGCGTGACCTTTTCTTAATTTTGTTCATCAAAATTAAAGTATGTACACTCTTTTAATCCTGAACATGTGATGCATAATGTCAGTTGTATTGTTTGCCTATATTTGTGTGGATGGACTTAATCGATTTGACCTTGATATGGTTTATTTCCTTAGTTTACGAGTATCCGAACGCAGGTCTATACGAACTTTTGCAATATTCTAGTTATGGGAAATTCGTCATGTTATCAAGATGATGACGCGTTAATCTATGTTAATGAATATATTTCAAGAAATCAACTACCGTTTTCTCATGTTAAATGTCGCTAGTTGTTGTTGTCATTTATTTAGTTTTTTCATTTTTTTGGGGGGGTGGGGGGTCTAAAAGACTTCCGGTATAATTTCTATCAAATGTGCATATCACCACCATCATCAGCAGCAGCAATGAGTGAAAATCATCACTAGTAATGGGTGAAAATTAAGTGTTGTCATTCAGAACCATCTAACAGAAGATGTTCACAATATCATAATAGCTAACTGTCGATAGGTTAATTTTGCTACGACATTCTTGATTGAAGCCCTATAATTTATGTTAGGTATAATGACAACTCAGTTGCAACTTCAAGTATGTTATGCAAGAAACAGTGAAATATCATTGATTACAAAAATTAACCCAACTTTCAACAAGTTTTATTAATGCAATATATGCATATTAACTTGTGTGTGCATGTGTATGTATGTGTAGATACGAAGGAATCGACTGAAGAGGTAAATAATAGAAAATATAAATATGTGCATATGTAATAAATGTGATTTATGCAAATAATCGGCAGGAATATTTGTGTTTATTTGAGTTATAAATATACACATATCGGAGGATATATTATCGACTTCTGTGTCTTTTCCATGGAAGCTAAGATGAAAAGTTCAAGGATATTGTTCGCTAGGAAGTAAATTGATAGTTCTTGTATCTAGAGGATTCTATTTTCTAAACGTTTCAACGGCTAAAGTTCTTCGCCATAACGGACCACTGGTTAGCCGTATCTGAAGTCCAGTCATCTTTGCAGTAGTCAATAATAACCTTAAGAAAGTTGCGGAAAACATAGGTTAGTTACTGTTTTGTCTGTCTTTCAAACTACCTACATTGGATCTCGTATTGACGCTGTTCTGCAAAACATTATTTTAAATAACTTTACTGGTCTTAGTATGAAGGCGCATGGATCAGTGGTTAGAGCGCTGGCTCACAATCTTGAGGTAGTGAATTCGATTCCAGGACCGGGCAGTTGTTGTGCTCTTGAGCAAAACACTTTATTTCACTTTACTTCACGTTGTCCAGTTCACTCAGCTGTAGAAATGAGTTGCGACGTCACTTGTACCAAGCTGTAGCGGTTTTGCCCTTCCCTTGGTATGCATGAGCGACAACTTTGCCTGGACAGTGCTTTGGAGGGAAAATTTCTTCGTGCAATCCTATGGTTATTCATGACCGAAGTCAGCTATTGGAAATGTTGATATTCAGTAGACATTTTTATATTGGTAAGATATGTTCATAAGCAAGCTGTTAGAGACTTGTTGGGGCCTGTAATCATAGCCTTGATATTCGTCGCTTGTGTTTTCTTCTTGACATTTGCTGTTGGTGGTAACTGATACAGCGGTTCACAAAATGATGTACGAATTGATTAGCTGAGTATAATCAATTAACGAATTAAACTAGAAAGGAAATACCTACGTGCAGTTCACATCCCTTGCAAGCCAAGGATAGCATTGTTTTCTCATTATAGTTTATGTTCTACAGTTATTAGAAAAGAGAGAGCATCAGACAAATTATTTTGCATCATTTACTCGATCTCTATATGTGCTAGGTTTAAATCTAGTTGAGGTAAGTTTTGTCTTTAATCTTTCCAAGATCAATAAGATACAGTGTCACTTGGATAACAGGGTCTATATAATCGACTGTTCGCTCACCCAGATTTCCAGCCTTGTGCATATGTTTGAACCAATTATTATTATCATTGTTTATTATTATTATTATTATTATTATTATTATTATTATTATTATTATTATTATTATTGTTATTATTTTTATCATTTCCAGAGAAATTGGAACACGATGATTAGTTAATGCATTTTATATATACACTTTATATACTTTATGCACAATTCTATAGACTTAATACACAGCACACTCCCTCTTTGCCTTCCTATTTATTTCTCTCTCCTTTTTCTTTCGCTCTCCGCTTTTGCTTTCAACTAATCACGTGAAAGCGTTACAGACGGACCAAGTAACGGAGAGAAAGCTTTGTTCAAAAAGAAACAAAATTACACATTTCGCTCACCACCACCGCTCCCCCCTCCCCCTCCTCAACCCCTCCAATTCTTCCCTCCTTCCCCATTCAAATAATCACGTGGAAGTGTTACGCACGGGCTAAATAACAGAGAAAAAAAACATAGTTCAAATAAAAATTTACACATTTTACTCACCACCATCTTCACCCCACCGCTCTTCTGCCCCTCCCATTCCGCTCCTCTCCTCCTCTTGAGCTAATTACGTGGAAGCGTTTCGGACGCGTTAAGTAACAGGGTGACAAGCAGAATTATTTTATGATTATTACTTGTCATAGTAGTTGTAGGGGCAGCTGTAGCAACTGTGGGAGTAATTTCTTAGTCGTGCTATTTCAATCAATCTGCCTTACTATACAATCACCGTTTACATTTTTCCTAAATGGATTCATTTACCACATTCCATTTTAATTCAAATTCGTCTTTATTACATTTTAGGACAATCTTTATGAATGTCTTATACAATTTATGCAAGTAGTGAAGTTGATGGTATTCATTTGATTTAATTAATGTATTGTCGTTTTATTTCCGCTAAACATTTTCGATTATCACTGTTATATATAAAATACAAGCTAAATCATATTTCACATTATTTCTAACATTATTTACGCTTCTATTAACTCTCGGAATTTCATTCATCGTTCATTATTAGACATCGAGTGAATAATTTGACGTTATTCTAAGAAATGTATAAAATCAGTAATCTCATTTAAGTGAATTCAATTAATGAAATAGTTCCAATATAGAGATAGATCTACATTGAATAACATTTTTACTCACGGCAACAGTAATAGTCATCCATAATGTTCATGAATCTTTTTTCTCCTATATAATAGAACACTCCATAGGTAGGTTATTCTCAAAGTCGACACCTTGGAACTAAACTTATACTGTAGTAATACGCATAATAGTCTCTTACATTTAGAAGCAGTAGTTTAATTCATTTTAAGCAGATTTGTTAAATATTTCCATACAGAGCTCACTCATAATAATGTGGGAACTGGCTTCCACATGTCGTTATTGGCCTGTACAAACCAGATTTCTAGCATTAAATATGTGTGCTACTCATTTCTTGTTCCTAATTTGTTCCTAATTTATAATCGTGACTGTGTGTACATTCATGGGGATTCTCTGTATTGATATATTTCACCAGTCAGCCAATATTTGAACATATACAGTTCTAAGCATTTGAGTATGTGAGGTTCTAATTATCTAACTTTATGCAAGCCAGAGAAAATTAATTAAGTCGGATTACCCGGTATCAGTTCTTGAGATTTTGAAAATCCACATTACATTTAATCTCTCCCTAACTAGGGTCTATATTACAGATACATATACTATGAGGGAAATATATACAAAATAACCTGGAACTCTAAGGCTGCTCTAGTCTACCGTCTTGAAACTGAACGGTTATTTGTTCTTTTATTCGTTTAATATTTTACTTATTTCAGTCATTAGACTTTACTCATGCTGGAGCTAGCTGACGAATTTCGAAACATACTGTTCACCCTCATTTTATGGATTATATATATATATTTATATATATGTATATATATATACACACACACATATGCAAATATATATATATATATATATATATATATATATATATATATATATATATATATATTCAGTCTCCGATAATGGATCCATAAGCACTTATAAAACATTCAAGGGTATATATATATACATACGTATGCATATAAACATATATACATATATATACATATATATATTCACATACATATGCATATATATATATATATATATACATACAAATGCATATATATATATACATATATATATATACATATAAATATACATATATATCTATATACATATATATATATATATATATATATATATATACATATATATATATATATATATATATGCATATATATACATATATATATATACATATATATAAACGTACATATATATACATATATATATACATATATATATACATATATACGTATATATACATATATATATGCATATATATATAAATATATATGTACATATATACACATATATGCGTATATATATATATATACAGAGAGATAAAGTTTTTGCAGGGAAAACGTTGACAATCACTTCGAAGATACGGATTACACGCCTTCTCAGTCAGTCTAATGAACGCGAGTAAGTTGAACTTGGAAAGCATTGTCATTCCCTTCCCTTGCAAAAGTTAATTATGTACTCCCCGGAAGAGTGTTTTGTAATCATTCATTCTAATGTGAATTTTTCATTATATATTTCTTGACTTTAAAAGATCATATGTGTCTGTGTCCATATATATATATATATATATATATATATATATATAAATACCAAAAGAGATAGAGAGAAGAAGAGAAAAAGAGAGAAAAAGAGGCAGATAGACAGACAGATAGCTAGACTAACAGATAACTAGACAGACAGACAGACAGACAGACAGATAGATAGATAGATAGATAGATAGATAGATAGATAGATTGATAGATAGATAGATAGATAGATAGATAGATAGATACTTCCAATTAACGGTAGAACTGTGGTTTTCTGTGTATTGTTGATGTTTGTGTTATGACTTCTAGTGTTGCTATAGCTTTTTCGATGCTATTATGGTTGTCATTTCCATATTTATCGGAAGTGGTGCTAGTAATATCACTTTGACTAGTAACAATTGTTTATCGTCGCTAGCTTTGTTGTTGCTGTGTTTATTAATATTCGTTGGCATTAGCGATAAGAATTTAATGTGTAAACATGCTAGGTGTTGCTGCTTCTCTCTTAAGAACGAGTAGCAAAAAAAGTTTTTGTAATGCAGCAAATAGCAACTCCTAATGTTTTTAAATTTGTACCAGAAATTATTTCAAATTGTAAGGTTGCTTTTTATTGACTTACATCTTGCTATTAATTTTAACTGAACGCATTATTTGACATCTTTTAATTAAATATACTATGTACAACATCGTATACTTGATATTTAATTTGTTTCGGCTACATGTAAACTAATACAATTCCAATTTGATCATAAAACTATTTAGTGGGGAGAAGCCTGTTATAAGCAACCAAGCCGCGAAACGTGCTTACTTCGAGCTCAACTTCTACCTGATGTGCTTTTGCATAAAGGGTCTAGGTAGCTGCTTTGACTAAGCCATAACAACTACCAAAATGCCCATAATATAATTTACAAATGTAAACAATATCATGGTGCCAAATTAATGATAAACATGTAATTCAGAAATAACTATAATAAACGTAACAATTCTTATTCATATTTAAAAAAAGATGAGTTTAAAGGGAAAAATTATCCCGGCGGTTACCGTATTTCCTCTTAAGTCAGTTTCAGGTGCTGACTAACCACAACGGTCTTTATGTAGTACGCGAGCTAACAATAAGTTGCTAGTCTCTGGTAACTTTTCTCGCTGGGTAAGTTTGTCCTGTTCACGACTGCATATTTTCCATAGAGTAAGTAATAGTATTAATAATGATTTTTAAAAAAAGATAAAATAAAGTGTAAGTTTCGAGATATAATCCATCCGTTCTTTGGCTGTCTGCTCATTTCTTTATCGATTTGAGCACTCATCAAGTGAAGTAATCGTTATTACAGTATTAAAATAAAGACAACGAAAGAGCCACACTCTACTTTACTTGCATAATTTAAATCGGTCTCTTTAGGTTCTGGTTTCTAATCATAAAGACAGATCAACTTTCTGCTTTGCTTTTCATTCCTCTCGGGTGGAAATAATATTGACATGCGAAATAAAGTATAGCATATAGAACGTAAATTAAATTACCACTACTCTCTACCTCGTTATTGGAAGTATTCCGACAACGAGTGAAAAATGAATCATTATAGCTTTTAAGTAAAACCAGATGTATTTATTTTTTATGAAATTCATAGAAATAGCAGAAAATTAGTTGAAATTTGTAAAAGATTAAAAATGTATTTCTGAAGAAATTGGTGTCAAATATGAGGTCAACTCCATAAATCAACCATTCTGCTAGGTCTTTTTTCTATCTAATGGCAGTATTTTAATTTCAGTTTCTGGAAAGATTACCACTCAAATATATTTAATGCTATTTCATTGTTATTTTCCTCCAATACGTTATAATCAGATTCCTAGATTTTTTTTTCTAAATACTATATTTGCACTTCTCTGTGCTTGACAGTTGAATTTAGCTGTAAAATTTCCATATTATTTCTTCGTTTTTGCTATTTATACATTCTTTAACTTATTTTGCTTTTAACGATTGGTTTAATAATGCATATCACAAGTGAATTTAATTAACATCATCATTATCAGTATCACCATCTTCATTAGCAGCAATAGTATTTATCCTTGCCATCTTTGTCCTTCTACACATTTTTTAAAAATCTTTAAAAGTGTTTTGTAGAAAGTATTTTGTTTTCCTTTAATTTTTGTATTGTTTTCAGATTAGAAAACAAAATCCAAGAATATTATATTTCCAAATGCTTTTTTTAAATCGTTGAATTCCTATTAAAAATGGTTTTACTCATTTCTACTTTTTATTTTTTATTTCATTTACGTTTCTCAAGCAAAACATGAAAGTCATATTTATCCCAACTCAAAGAGACACATAATTTGTCGCAGCTATCACCGTATGTTACTAATGACGTCAAAGAGATTCATCAAATTTTATAATATTTTTATGAGAATTAGCGTCGTAATTTTAATAAAAGTCATCTGCAACTACAATTAACCCTGTATGGAATTCTCTAATTAATATTTACTATAGTGTCTCAAACTATCTATCATAAATTCTTTTTCTCTTACTTTAAACGAATTCCTATCAAGTAATATCTTATGTGTCGTGAAATCAAGTTTAGAAATACGAGATAAGGAAAATAACTTAAGCAGGTCGATGATATAATAGTGTGGGTAAAAATATTCTTAATTAATTCAGATTATATTCTGAATTAAAAGAAAATAATAAACACCCATTTGTTTCCGATTCTCAAAGGAAATGGGAGATACTTTCTAGCAATGAAGTTTTAATACCTTGAAGTGAATTTACATAAATAGGGGTGAGGTTTTTTTCTAAGCAGGTGACACATTTTGATTTCTTAGATTTTATCAGCATAGTACGGTCTACACAAGCTTGCTCGATCAATTCACATAAATTTTATATAGAGAAAAAGGATTATGGATATATCTTGAATAAAATAGTTTGAATTTACAATTAGATAAAACACATTAGAAACGAAACAAAATTCTAATTATGCAATATACATACAGAGTTCAGTAATTTCCAATGGCTTAATTGATCAGAGACTTACAAATCAATGTAATATATTCAGTGGCAATTCTTCATTGCTTGGACGAGATCTATTCTCATTTACGTTCATATTTTACATTGTATAAGCCTACCATTATATTTCTTTCCTGCTTCCCTTTATTGTATACATTAGCATTAATTGCTATCTATTACATCAGGTTTCTCGTACATTTGCTTTTGTTTTTTTACTGCATTAGGAAAATGTTCTTAGATTTTCTCTTCTAATTTAAGAGTTGAAGTTTATTTTGTATATTAGTATTGCGATGTAATATTTTATGTTTGGTTGTGATATTATTGGTAATTAATCATCTTCTGCTTCCATTTATTATTCTAAACATTGATAGCATATTTCGAACTCGTTCGTGCTTTTTGTTCATACATGATAACCTGCTACATTTTGTCCTGCAATAATTAAACATATAATTTTTTAAGTGAGTGAGTTTAATATATTTATATACGGCTCACAGTAGAATAAAGCTTCCACACGTGGAGTGGTGCTGCAGCTATACTTGCAGTCACCATACGCCACATCCATAATAAGGCAACCGACTAGGAGTCAACAAATCTCCAGTACAATATAAACACAAGCCTACAACCATGTAATCGCTCGACTTTAGTTTTATTTTGTTACAGTACCTTCGATTGCCTCAGCTCATCAGATCCGGTTGCTTTCGTATCAATTTCCTATTCATACTTCCAACTTACTTGCCCGTCATTTTCTCATTACCCATATTGTATCTACAATTCCAGGTCGTGCATCAATAGCCTCTAATGCCAGTCCTTTCTCCTTGAAAATCACTGCTACAGAATTCTTTCCCTGCCAAAGTTTTATCTTGCAGTAATCAACTTTCAATAGATCAAAAGGAACATTTGCCGTACGTGAATGTCTAAGGATTTTAATCTGCGACAGGCATAGCTCTTTTTTTCCCCAAAAATGTCAAGTATTTCAATAAACTAAAATTCAATGATTTCTTAAACAAAACATATATAACATGCTTATATATTTCCCCCACCATTTTGTAATAAGAGTCGATTATTGTAATCCCCCAAAATATGTTTGTATATTATTACAGCTGCTCTTCTCACCTATATTTCTAATATTTTAACGTTTTCCTTTCATTACTTTGACCCTTCGTTGTTTCACATGAGTATGTATTATTTTAAGCATACTTTCAATTATATGCATCACAATATATTTTGTTTTATTTTCTACATGATGTGAACTACATATTTAGAATTACATGCCATGATTTTACTATTTCAGAGCTAGTGTCAATGGACAAGGTATGAACGTTATAATACTTCATTGCACTTTTCCTTAAAAAAGATGTACTCGAAGCAATTTGAAAAAAAAAAGCCTTTCGCCTTCTTTTTGTGCTTTCTTTCTTGTGAGCTTTTCTTTCTTTTTGACAGCTATGGATGTGAAATGAATCGATTGATTGATCATGAATATGTTAATGTTGATATCTGCTTCCAGAAATTATTACGATGCTCAAATCAGTGTTCGTTATTATAGTTCTTTTTCTTTTTTTTTTTTTGAATTACGTTGGATCTTTATCTTTTGAAAGATATTTTTCGGCCCTATTAATACAATATTCTGCTTTCTAAATATTTTCTTTTTATTCAATTTTATTTGTTAGTTGTTACTTTTCTTGTGTTACTGTACTTTTTATTTGCATTGATGTTTTTGCTTTTATATCCATTGCTTGTAGTTTTAGTCATGTTGTTTTCTTCTGCTCAGATATATTTCTTATTTGTTATATTTCTTTCACTCCATATTCATAATTTCAATTTCATTGCATGAAATTTTGCCGCAGTTGCTGTTAATGTTATCTCTGTTCGTTTTGTGTTTCATAGTATCGTTTTCGAAATTTTATATTTCTATTCTCTTAATAACTCATATTTTACAGCTAAATATTATATCTTTTCCATGCAAGAATGATGTCAAAGTCTGTATTAATTTTTCGAGGGGATGAACTATTCTTTAGAAATATAAATCTTTCTTGATAATATTCATCTTGGAAAAGTGTGTAACCTGAAAATATACATATTTTTCAGAGTGTAACTGTTTGAGTTTTCTCTTGATATCACTGCTTTCATTGCTTTCTGATTCAGATCAAACAGCAATTTAAACAAATTTCCTGGTAAAGAATTGTTTATGTTGTAAACATTTATATCAAGAAGTCGTTCATTAAACATCTACGATATCGTGTTTTGCCGCCAAGTTTCTTGTTATTTAGTAGATTCAAATTTAAAGAACACCTTTAACCTTGAATGCTAATGCTTCCGTTTGTCTTCATCGACATATTTTCATTTTAGCAAAGCTAGCTTTTAGCTGACACTGTGCTTTGCTTAGTGTTTCTTTATTCATTCTTGCTGTTATTGTTTACCTCCAGTTCTCTCTTGATCCTGCAAAATAATGATCAAAGACATTCCAACCACAGACGTCTTTTTCTTTTTTTTTAATATTGCCCTATTTTTTAAAGTTTGAACGGTCTAATTAATAGAGAGATCTGACTTCTATATCTAGCTGGTTGTCCGACCATGTAAAAGCTCCATCATTGGCTTATATTGGTTTGTGTTTCCAGTTGGTTGTTGGTTAATAGCCAATGCAAATATTAGTAATTCTAATTTTCAAGTAGTTTAATGCAATAAATCCTAAAATATATTAAAAGCATGGTTACTTGTCCAAATCTTTACAAATAGTATTTTCGTTCTGTTCTTGTTGTCATATTTGTCCCCAACTTTAATGAACATTTTGCGGAACTTAAAGGTATTTCAGTAACCATAACAGCATTATCAATTAGTCAATAGCTGGTGCAGTTTAATCGACGTTTTAAAGCACACCACGGAATATGTTGCCAAAATAAAGGAAATCAGTATGTTTGCTATTATTAATCATTTGATCGAACGTGGCGAGCGGGCAGAATCGTTAGGCAATATGTGTTCCGGCCGTCTCTACGTTCTGAGTTTCAAATTCCGCCGAAGTTGACATTGCATTTCATCCTTTCAGTGTCGATAAATTAAATACCAGTGCAACCTTCCCCACAAAATTTCAGGCCTTGTACCTTTAGTGGGAAAGGATTATTATTTGATCTGATAGAATTACTCGGACGTCAGCAAAATTAGTTGCAGTATTAATTCCGGGTCTTTGAATTCCATCCAGTCGAGATCAACTTTGCACTTCAGTCTGTCTGGATCGATATGATATTGAACCAGTATAGTACTTAGTTCTATGTAATAGACTAGTCCTCTCTACCCCAAACTGCTGGTGTTGTGTTAAAATTTGAAAGAACCACTGTTAGTATTGCCTCAGATAAAATGCTTAATGGTGTTTCTTTCGACTCTACGTTCTGAGTTCGAATGCCACGAAGGTTGATTTCGCCTTTAAGCCTTTCGTAGTTGATTAAATAAAGTACTAATCAATCGCAGCAGTTGATGCAATCGTCTTACTCCTGCCCCTAAAATTGATACCCATGTGCCAAAATTAGAAAGAAAACTATTATTGCTGGTGATGCTAGTTTACTAATCATAATTATATTGCAATATTTGCAATGCAAACCGAAGCGCAGTTTAATCTGCCTTCTGTACATGCAGTACGTTCGATATATGTACATAGCATAATTCTACCACTTTCGGTATGTTTTGTACGTTCCGCGTGATTTAGATGCTTCTTATTTTAGTCTTTGCAGTCTGGTTAGCTGTATTTCGAAATTCTGATATTTGGATTATATTCCCATTCCTTTGGGGGATATACTAGCGACTGACTGGATTCATATTTCCATTAGAAGATACGTCATTCACTGGAGACCCTTAATAATAATATCTGCTTGATTAAACTTGATCACCTTTATTTCGTGATGTTACATAATCATGACATGAATTCTCGTATATAAAATCGCCAACTCTATCATGCTTTTAAATACACTCTCTCTTATATAAAACTGGGTACATTTGACAATCTGGCCAAGCTTCTCCTTAGCAAATTCAATCAACAATTATTCAATACATTACATTTTATGGTAGTTTCGTGTGCAAAGACTGGTGCTGATATCAATAACTTTCAGTTTCTTCTTTCATCCTACATAACATAGCCAGTACTGTGATTTATATTTGTCTATATCCACCCATTTACGTTTGTTTCAGTTATTAGCCATGTAGAGGCTTTTCCAGTCATAACTTTAGCGAGACATTCTGCAGTCTAATGATAAACTTGCTTTTCTTAGCCTCTTCAAATTTCTGTTAATATTTTCTTCCCTGTATCCTTTTTCCTTTCTCCTTAGTCTTGTCTGACGTTTCAGCCCCGCTTCTATTTTTTGGTGAGTGGGGAAGCTTAACAGTCAGAAAACATGCTTTTGAAATATCCGTACAAATTACCCACTTAGATACATTTGTATTTCTACAGTGAGCAATTTACAAAAAAAATTCTATTAATTGTTGGTAGGTACACCGTATTTCATTGTGCAATTGTAGTATACTACCAAACAAATCGAAGGTTTTATAAGTTAATGCTGTGTCCTGCCATGTTAGCAGTGCGCTTCAATCACATTTTTAACAAGTTATCTCGATAGACTTTCTATAGAAATTAGAGAACTAGAAGTTCTGACCTTTCGTATAAGGAAACGTCAGTGTAAATAATATGATCGAAGGTAGACAAACAAGAAATTGGTATATATGCATATTTCGGGAGTTCTGCTAACACAGTAGGACAGGGTGTTGCCTTACAAAGCCTTTAATATACATGTAGTATATTATGGTTGCTTAACGAAATGCACTGACTTTACGAGCAATTATCACATACCTACCTGTTGCTTGGAATGATTTTAGTACGTAAAATTGGCATATGCATTTATGTTACGTCTCTAATTTTAGTGGTTATTGAAGCAATATGTTCATGGATGGTTAATGAGTGGGATGTAATGCTGAAGACGGAGCAAGAAGTCCTGAAATATGCATATACACTCTTTACCTTATTTACCATCTTCGATCGTATTGTTTACACAGGCGTATTCGTATACGAAACGTCAAAACTCTCACTGCTGGTAATAATTTGTATAGAATATATGTTGAGATAACTTTAAGAAAATTGATTGAATCGCACACTTAAAACAGTAGGACACCGCATTGAATAATAATATTTTTAATATACTTTGTAGTATATCATGGGTTCATAACGAAATAGAGTGTTCCTACAAGCATTTAAGCAAAATACAGTGTCCCTACAAACAATTGATATATAAGTAACTGTTGTCAGGAATGTGTTTAATATGCAACATTGGTATATCCGATTGCATTACACCATTAAACTTTAGTATCCAAAAAAAGCAATGTGTTATTGTATGATTAATGGGTTGAGTGTGGAAATGAAGAAGGAGCAAGAAATTCTGAAATACACACACACACAAATTTCCTATTTTCCCAGCTTCAATCGCATTGTTTACATAGACATATTGGTTTACGAAAAGTTGTAACTTTCAGTGCTGGCTCTAGTTGCTCTAGAACATTTTCTAGATCCCCAATGCAGTTGTTAGTTTTCATGTTTTTTGTTAGACTAATCTTAGCATTTTGAGGCTATAACTATTACTTGTTAAAGTTGCAGTTATAGTATTCTCCAACAGCCTCAATGAGATATCTGTTACTACTTTATGTTTTGCCGTTAATTTGGTTTTATGTTTCTTTCATTTATGTGTGTTGCAATTTCAAATGATTATTGGTCTCCATATTTGCAGTATATGTAATCGTGTAATCCGTTTCATGCCCGAGGTCTCTGGTTCTAATGGGATACTTCAATGACTTTGTTACTTGGAAACATTTCAGAGAGCCCTTCAACACTAAAATATGAACTGACATTGCCCTCACACCCTCCGAGAAAACGTTAGATTGGACCGCAACACAACCATCTTCCTGCGGCTGGATGCACCTCTCTTTGTCACCTCAAATATAGGAGCATTGTAGATCAGATATCACGAGGATCAAACTCATTACTGTTTTTATATACTATTTAGGCTCAAGTGCACACGACTGTAGATTTGATTTTCTAGTTCTCTTTTTCGTTGTTTCTTAGTGTTTTTAGTTCTGTATTGTATCTTATTGTTGCTTTTCCATTTGTAATATTAGGCTTTGATTTGGTCTCCTGTCTTCAAGATCGTTGCATTTTCTCATTCAATTTCCTTATCAATTACTTTAATAAATCTGTGTACTCTCTGCAGAAATTATATCTGAATCTTGTCAGGCTTGAAGTATCAGATAACTTGTTAGCACTTTGCAGGAAAAGAGTGGAGCGCTTGAGACTCCCCTTGAAACATTATTCTTATCATAGGGATGGCTTTCATTTCAGTTATTCTCTGTTATAAAATTTAATGTATGCAGAAATATTTGCCATTTACTAACAATGTGTTTAATGCATCTGTTTATTTTTCATGTTAGAATCCACTTTCAAAAGCCTTTCAACAGTCAATCCATATCGAGATAAAAACTTTCTTTCCTCTCGTACAGCATTGTTTTGTTATAGATTTCTTTATCTTCCAGCTTTCCTACACGTTTTCACTCCAGCATAATTATTATCATCTCTTTACGGACATATGAGCATTCTATTTTTTTGCTCTTCTAAAGTTAGGCTTATTTTCAGATACTCATTTACTAACTGTGATAAGGCATGAATATAAGAAAGCAGGTTGTGTGGGGGGAAATTTTTAGGTATTATCGTTTCTTTAGTCTTGGACCATGATGATTTTCCTCACAGTGAGCCAATTGCCACAAGATCAGTTAACATCTTTTGAGATATCTTTGCTAGCTTTTTATAGCTACGGATATGTGCTCCTGTGTTTGCGCGCGCGCCTGTGTGTATGTGTGTGTGCGTGCGTACGTGTCTGCGTATGCATATGTGCAGCACCGCCTTTTCTACTTTGGTTTGCCTGTAAAATCTACTTTTATTTGTTACGCTTTTTCTTTTCATTTATTACCCATTATGTTGTATACATTTGAAAAATCACATCGTTAGTTATTTATTTATAACAGATCAGTCTCTGATTCACTACATTTATAATGACAAAAATAACAATGGGTGTGAATGCATAATTTAGATCGAAAACCTGTGTTATATTTGTTTGGAAGTATTGTTTATAAGTTAGCTGGCTACTTTGTCGATATACATCGTCAAAAGATACATTCCCACTCACATACCTATGTCTGTACGAGTGAACATATAGCATGTCGCTGTACAGTTTTCCCAATACCATGTATAGGGCTCGTACAACCTGCAGCTATAGCAGGAGACAATTTCATATTATCTCGCTTTGGAATAGAACAGAGAACAATGACTTTTGAAGCCAATGACACAACGAAACAGATTGCCAATGACATAAGAAAACATGTTGCCAACGTCATTTTAGTATTTCGTACGATTTCTGTGCGTTCGTGTACGCAGTTGCATGTGTTGTGAAGAAATTGTATTGCGTGAATCTTGCTATTAAATAGTCTCTTATGTTGAACTACAAGTGTGCATATGAAGGCCGTTCAATGAACTTTCTTAAAGTAGTAAATCTTATGTGCTTAATGTTTTTCCTTCTTCTTCTCAATCATCATTATCAATCTCACCATCATTATTATCATCGTCATCATCATCATAAACATCATCATTAATGCTTCGATTATCTTGCTACTGAAGTTTTTTAAAAAATTTATTTATTTATTTATTTGCACACTGTTTAAACTGCCTTTTTCCCTTTCAATGTATATTTTGATAGGATTTTAACTTCTTTCAGTACCATATGGTGGTCACAATGTAAAGAGATATCCTTTAGAATCCACAGGTTCTACTTTATTAGTGTTATTTTGACCGTTTGAGATGATCATTTTCTCAATACAGTCAAGTATGCTCCAGGTTATTGTAGCCAGATTGTTGTTGTAATATAGCCATTTTGGTTCATGTTTATACCGCTGTTTCTACGCGATAACTAATAATTGAAGCACACCTGCCAAGTCAGTTATGTCTTTGTATATATTATACATCTTTTCTATAGCATACTGCATTTTTTAAAATTGATATTACATTCTCGTTTCGTTATTTTGATTTTATAGATTATTTTGTTGCACTTAATCATGTGCAGCTAAAATCAAACATTTCAAATATTGTTGACTTTTACGGGTGTTTAATTTCTCTGCATCGATATTGAAAAATAGTGTCCATAGAGTGGATTTTAATCTTTCTGTTTTTTCATTAAAGGTATTTATTTGTTCCTTTCCTATTTTCATTTTGCGTAGCATTTTTCTTTTTGCTTTTGGAAATCATTGCTTCTAGTAGGCATTGTATTATTTCTTTTAGTTTAGAGAATGTTGTTGTTTATGATCCATCACCACGCTGATTAATTTCTGTGTTTTGCTCGAACCTAGTTACATTTCCATTTGATATGTCAATCTCGTTTTACTATGTGCAGTAAGTATAGTCTGTCTAAATGACTTCGAAGCAATTT
This sequence comes from Octopus bimaculoides, assembly GCF_046866305.1. NCBI lineage: Eukaryota > Metazoa > Mollusca > Cephalopoda > Octopoda > Octopodidae > Octopus > Octopus bimaculoides. Next base: position 95,994,468 of record NC_142929.1, read on the forward strand.
CAATAGTGTTTTTCAGATCTCTAGTCAAAATTTCTCAATCCATGTAACTTTAAACTTATTATAGTACAGCTGAAAATGATTAGGATCACTTGCGTATTTATACGTATTATCTTATTTTTATTATTCGGTTCCCTTGGTAATATTTTCACCACTGAGTAGATTAGAATATTCAGCTAATTAATATTTGGTTGTGATTTTACAGAATTTCTTCAAAGCCTCATATTTTGCTCTTCTTAAGTAGAACACTCAAGCAGAGATTTCCCTTGATGCTTATGCATATATATATATAGCTATATTCGCTTTATCTTCAACTTTCCCACTAATATATATTTTCCTCGATGTTTACGTTAGTTATTCTGTTGCGATATGTGATATTATTTTGTTTGTAATTAAGTGCATTTTCGGGGATGTATTTTTGTACTGGATATTTCTATTGTTTATTTTTCATAGGAAGTGTTGTGAACTTCATAATTTATTTTAAACTTATTCATTTATTGTTATTATTACGTTGTACTAGCGTATTTTCTTAGTGTGTGATGGATCCTGTTATATTTTCAAGGTATTTTGAGGATTAAATTAAATGAGGGTAATTGTTGTGGGTTTTTTTTTTTTTGCTTCTGGTGAGCATTGTGTGAAAACTTCTACTGTGATGCTTTCATTGGTTGATATTAGCTTCTCAGCTTTTGTGTGGTAGCTTATATTTTGTGAGTGGGTGGAGAAGTGTTGTTTACTCTTTTACATCCTCTGTGGAACAATTGTATAGTTTCTTCTGTTTCTGTTTCAAGGAACTTATTGCTTATCACGAACCTCTTTACACACGTTAGTATGTATTCATTTTTGTTTTACTTTAATGTTTTTCTCCACGATTAGCATATTTCTTTTATGCTACCCATGCATGTTTGATGTAGTAACGTTTTATCATAAGCATTGCACATTTATACTGCACATATATGTTCTATATAATAATATACCGAACATAAGAAGCATGCAGTACTTTAATGCACTTTTCTTTGTTCCATAGTTTCTTGTAGTTATCGTTTTATTTAGTAATCGCAGTTGAAGTCTAGGTTTTGGGTGAGGTGAGATAACATTTCATGAAAACACCACTTAGGCAGCAATCGCTACATTTACGTCAGTTGGTGTTCGAATTAAACACACAAACAACATATATCATACATACTAAACCAGCGTTTATAGCTTTATTGCTGATTGATTCACTAATGGATGCAGTCGGTATGTTTTTACTCATTTATTCTTTAAAAATAACACTGGAATTATTTTCAGATCTTCCATTCGTGTTTTAGTTACTGTAGATTATTTAATCGACATAACTTGTGCATAATATACTTACAGACACACATTAATCATCCATGATATCTTTTTTAGTGACGCTGATGTATTTATATGTCTGACGGCGCGCTATATTTATGTCACATCTATTTCAATATTCAATCCTGAACGGTTTACTTAGATATCGTTATCAATGTCGACAAGCGTGCTTCAGGTTGTTATGGACAAGTCGTTATCCTGTGCCCTAGTTGCTATATGTACTAATTTCTTATAAGATTTTACGCGGAAGTGTAGGGATCAGTCTAGTCACTATAGCTTTGTGTCTGTGAATATGCTCGAACTTGACAAAGGTTGAGTCGCTCTTTTCATATGATCAATCAATCTCTATTTTCCTTATTTGATTTTTGTTGTTGTTTGTAGCTCGGTATTGTCTTGAGCAATAAAAATCAAAACTTCTGTTTTTGCTTCTCTGCTTACTATATGGTGGCCACGAGGTAATTATTTCTCTTTGTATACTTTAGAATACATCAGTATACTTTAGAATTATGTTTTGTTTTTCTATTTACTGTCTATTAACCGTATCTACAGTTTTGTATACGAATAATCTTTCTCTTTGGTGTTGTCACTTTCAGTAAAGTTTTAATGTCTTTTCGTATGAAGAGAAGATTTTATTCGGTGTTTTCTTATTCCATTATTTTTTCTTTGTTTCCTTTTTTAGTACTGCACTAGTCCTAGTGTTCATATATTGTAGTAGATTTCTACTTTCATCAGAGCACACCCACTTTGTGTGCAGAAAAGTTATCAGCAAGTTATTTAATTGTGTTTAAAGTCTTTAATTCTTTTAGTTAATGATATCGGAGCAATAGCTGAAACTGAGACAGTATTTATTAACTATTACTTTTAATTTACTCCTTTTCTGAATGCTGTATTTTTCTCTTGTCAGTGTCATTAACTCCTAATTATTTGTGCATGGATTCTGTTCTAATTCTCTGATTTGGGTGTCTGTATCTAATTTAATTTTCTCAGTTTTAGTTAATCTTTCTCCTTTAGTAGCTTTGACATATTTGTCTCATCTCACACACAATTATATGTCTCGACTGAATTTACGAACAATATCAACTCTTCCAAAATCATTATTTTCAAGTCATCTAATTGGGATACATGACATATAGCTTGTCCGTAGAAGGTATAGGCTGGTTTAAATGATTTTCTCTTTCCATTGTAGTTATATTGTAGTTCAATTAGTTTTACTCTGATATTGTAGTCTAATCATTTTTCTGCTTTGTGGAATTCTTGTTGGCATAGTTTGTTCGTATTTGTACTGCTTCACTTATTCGAAATCTTTACATAATATCCAACAGTTTTGTATTCTGTAAATACGTTTCGGTAATCAAAGATATGTTAATGCTTGTTTTCCTGTTTTACACAAATATAATATCTTACTTCACCTTTATCTAATATGTATATCAATACATATCTTTCTGGTTTCCTTTCTGCATCTCTTTCTATGGTTCTCCAGGTGAGTTACCAGCTAATCGTAAAGCATGGTTTTTAAGGTTTTTATATCTTTTGACAAACAAAGTAGAAGCCTATACATCAGGGTATTTCTGGTATTTTTAATATCATATTCCTCTCTACCACCCAGTTACGTGATGAATTTGGCTTTCTTTTATTGTTTATGTCCCTGTAAAATAGTTAATCATGGATATTTTGCTGATTTGTTTAGATTTATTTTGATTTCAGAATTATGCTATTTTCTTTTTATAATTATTTTTGTTACTAGAGTTCTGTTTCCTTTGTATTTTGTATTCCGCATTCCGATAAACAGGAATAGGTTATTTTTCCTCTTTATTTCTATATTTCCTACCTACATGTGGATGGAGTTCACAGATATCTGACTCTATTTAGAAAAAGTTCTGTTTTTGCTCGATTGCTATTCAACAGATTAGATCATTCAGTCTGTTAATATTCGGGTGCTTTGATACAAGAGAGAACTTCTTGCATAGCCATGTTACAATATTTATTTTTAGAGCTACCTGTGTGCCAGTAGCTCAGCTGGGGTTTACGTTGATCCTTGCAGGTCAATTTTATTAGGTAGTTTCTTATTTCCGTTGTTGTTTTTCTCTCCTCAATGTTCTCTAATTTTTACGCTATGATGTCTCTTTCTATGTTCTTTGTGAGATGTGGATCTGGGAGAATAATTCTGGTGAGCTGTTTATTTTAAGTATTTCTTTGGATACTTGGTGTTCATGACAATTTGGATGTTAAGCTTTTCTATTTTTTCTGTTATAATGCAACTGTGTTTTTTCTATACTGCATTCTATAGCATTTGCATTGAGTTCTGAGGGCTCATATATTGCCCACGACGCATTTCTTTGTTGTTACACCTTCTCTGCTTGAAAGGACTTTGCCACTGTGTCAAGTATTAATTATTTTCTTATCATGAACTCAAATATACGTACGCAACAAAATTTGCCAGACATCATAGCCTGATCAATAATAGTTTTATTCTTGATTGATTTACACTGGATTTAGAAATTGGTTTCTAAATGAAGTAGATTTCATTTTTTATTCATTTCTTTCATTTTCTTCAAATGTTCATTCCGATTGTCACTCATGTGCTCGACATGCAGAACTCCTTTTCTATAATTGCAGGGTACATCAACATACTGGTATGCCTCTTTAAATTTGCTTGCTTTTCTTTTTCTCTCTTTTTCTTTTGTAAATTTTGGCTTGTTAATTGTTACTTATCCTGATGTCAAATTTAAGACTTTGCAGCAACCTATGTATACACACTCATGCTGACGTTCAAGTAAGATCAGAACTTAATTTTGCTATCTGCCTTACCACTCACCCATCGTGGTACGATAAAAATATCACCTGCCAATCACTGGAGTTGATATTATTAACTATCAGCCTGAAGGCGGCGAGCTGGCAGAATCATTAGCACGCCGGAAAAAGTGCTTAGCGGCATTTCGTCCGTCGTTACATTCTGAATTAAAATTCCACCGAGGTCGGCTTTGCCTTTCATCCTTTCTGAGTCGATGAAATAAGTACCAGTTACGCAGTAGAGTCGATGAAATCGATTATTCTCCTCCCTCAAATTTCAGGCTTTGTGCCTTTACTAGACAGAATTTACTAACAATCTCCCCTAAAACTGCCTTAAGGCCTCGTGCCTTAATTAGAAACAAGTATTAGTAATAGTAGTAGTAGTGGTGGTGGTGGTAGTAGTAGTAGTAGTAGTAGATCATAATCATATTATTATTATTCAGTAGTTTTATTTTTATAGCATGCTTTCACTTCACTACCGAGCGCGCATCTGTGTGCCTTGGGTATGTGCTGTGGTTTGCTGTCCTGGTGTTTTTCTTATGTATTTGTCTGAATATTTTTTGTTATATCTAATGCACCTACTATGATAGGAATTGTTTCTGTTTTTAGATTCCACATTCGAGTTACCTCTATTTCCAGGTCTTTGTATTTTGAACGTTTTTCTATTTCTTTTAGGGAAACGTTGTCATCTGCTGGTATTGATACATCAATTAGAAAGCATTTTTTTCCCTTCATGATCTTTGACAACTATATCTGGTCTATTGACCTTAATTTCTCTATCTGTGTGTATTAGCATATCACAGAGTATGGTTGCTTTCTCGTTTTTTTGTGACCTTTTCTGGCGTGTGCTTATACCATCTTTTTTCTGTTGTTATTCAAAAGTGTTGGCATAGCTTCCAGTGTATGTAGGTCCCAACTCTGTCGCGTCTGTGAATATTTTCCTTCTTAGCCAGGACTGGGCAACCAGAGACAATATGATTTATTGTTTCTTGTCCATCGCCACATATTCTGCAGTTACTTGTTATGTTTCTTTCCATTATATGTTTTTGGTAACTTCTGGTGGGTAGGATTTTGTCTTGAGCTGCAATTAAAAATCCTCCAGTCTCTGCTTTGAGTCCTGAGCTTCTCAACCATTGCTGGGACTGTTCTCTGTCTATTTTTTTTTTGCATTTAGTTTAGCCCAATATTTTCCATGAAGGAACATTTCTTTCCATCGTTTTATCATGGTTTTTACGAGTCCCTTTTTTGTTTGGAGCTGTAGCACTGCTTACTTTTTATTCATAGTGTCTTATGTATTTTACAATTATTTTATAATACATAATGATAATAATAATAATAGTAATAGTAATAATAATAATAATAATAATAATAATAATAATAATAATAATAATAATAATAATAATAATAATTATTATTATTATTATTATTATTATTATTATTATTATTATTATTATTACTATTACTATTATTATTATTATTGTTCAGTAGTTTTATTTTTATAACGTGCTTTCACTTCACTACCGAGCGCAGATCTGTGCGCCTTGGGTATGTGCTGTGGTTTGCTGTGGTGCTCTTATGTTTACTGTATTGAAAGTGTTTTGCGTAGAATGTGTGCAGTACCCAGTAGTGCAATTTTCTGTATGTTATATATATTTGTAAGTCCTGGTGTTTTTGTTATGTATTTGTCTGAATATTTTTTTATTATACCTAAGGCACCTACTATGATAGGAATTGTTTCTGTTTTTAGATTCCACATTCGAGTTATCTCTATTTCCAGGTCTTTGTATTTTGAAAGTTTTTCCATTTCTTTTAGAGAAACGTTGTCATCTGCTGGTATTGATACATCAATTAGAAAGCATTTTTTTTCTTCATGATCTTTGACAACTATATCTGGTCTATTTGCCTTAATTTCTCTATCTGTGTGTATTGGCATATCCCAGAGTATGGTTGCTTTCTCGTTTTCTTTGACCTTTTCTGGCGTGTGTTTATACCATCTTTTTTCTGTTGTTATTCCATAGTGTTGGCATAGCTTCCAGTGTATATAGGTCCCAGCTCTGTCGTGTCTGTGAATATATTCCTTCTTAGCCAGGACTGGGCAGCCAGAGATAATATGATTTATTGTTTCTTGTCGATCTCCACATATTCTACAGTTACTTGTTATATTTCTTTTCATTATTATTATTATTATTATTATTATTATTATTATTATTATTATTATTATTATTATTATTATTATTATTATTATTATTATTACTATAATTACCAACTCATATTTGTATTGCACGCTTCTGTTGTACTACCGAGTGCAAGTTTGCATAACACGAATATATGCAATGTTTTGTTTTGGATTTGGGTTTTATTCTATTGTAATTAATCCTTGTAACATATGTGCGATACCTAATACTACTATTTCTTGTATTTTGTGGATAATTCTAAGTCCTGTGGTTATAATCATGTACTTGCTTGCTTATGTTTTCATTATTATTTCCAAAGCATTTATCCCTACTTATCACCATAGCTCTTACTTCCAACTTACATTCCACAGTTTCAGAATATCTGTGTGTCAAGATTGCTACATTCAGATAATTTCTGCATTTATTTGAAATTAGAAGGCTTTCCTTTTTCCTAGTAGACATTGATAATAACATCCAATAGATTAACTTTTATCATTTTGACTACGTTTATCTCGTCCTATTTTCTCCTATGTTGTTGGGTTTTTTTTACATTGTCTGTGGGTTTTTATTGTGTATACTTATGATATCACTTAACTACTAGCATTTCATAATATTAGCATAATGTTTATAATATATAAACCTGAAATTACATCACGCTTTTAAATGTATTGTTTCTGAGCTAAGTCTAACAACCAGAGAAAATATTGGTAACCGTTTCTTCCACCTACTGAGATAATATTCGGTTAATTAATGCAACACGTCTCCTTGCTTGATTTTAGTTGTTTCTTGTTGGAAGAATTTGGTCTTGTTCTGCAACCAGTACCACTGTTGAGCTAGTCTATTTCTACTATATTGAACTTTGTCTCATACTTCCCATATAAAGGAATTCAGTATCAATTTTGTATGACATTTGAGGCTCATCACAATATGTGTTGATATTTATTTTCACCCACAGCACAACTCTCATTTCAGCGTCTGTTTTGTAACTCTTAGTGTGTTTGAAGCCCGAAAATACTTTATTTTATTTTGTTCTTATCCTATACACACACGCGCACGCACACACACACACACACACACACACACACACACACACACATACTAGTTGCGCTGAGTAAATTGTCACCATTTTATATTTTTTATTTCGTGCATCCAAATTTGATTTTGTGGACTACACAGTATTGTAAGATCATTTGGGCACCGTCTGTGAGAAAAAACTGCACCATGACGCAATTCACTCTGCCAGAAATTGGGAATCAACATGCTGTACTGATTGGCATTCTCATCGGAAGCTCCAATACGAATATTTCAGAGTGTTTGGGTGTCAACTTGATGACAGTGCTATCTGAGAATATGCAACGAGAGTGATAAAAAACAAGCATCCAGGCAATATCATTGTGTTTGGGGTAATCACTAGTGATGGCGACGTTATGCTTCTATTCATCTTCCCACACGGCCTCACACTCAACACGGATACCTACATCAAGTGCCTTGAGTAGGTAGTACTGCCCTGGATCAAATGAGCGGTTGCTGGAAGACACTACCTCGGGCAACAGGACTCTGTACCATGCCACACAAGCAGGAAACCTAGTCATGACTGTTAGATAATTTCTGCGACCACAGTTGAGCGAGAGACCAACAATACTCTTTGTAACACCAAAGATGAACTTAAACAAGGAGTATGACCAGAAGAGTTGCAGTAGATTCCACAGTCGTCTGGAGGCCATGGTTGAAGCCAATGACAATTTTATTAAAGAAATTTACTTTTTAGTATTTCAAAATATTTTCATGTAATTTACACCGCCAAAACGTCTTGTGGACAAACCACAGCAGTAATCGTTTTCATCTAAATAGACGTCATTGATTGGTTGAAATTACCGAAATACGACAACTTTAACACGAAATAACTTCGAAAAATAAAGAATTTTCTTAAAAACGCCAAGAATAAATGATGTTTTAAATGTCACATTCTACCAGTATACGAAATTTTTAAGTGTTTAGTTACAAAAAATTATTCTTTCTATGTCCCGGCCAAAAGGAAAAGATCCTCTATTGAAATGAGATTTTAGTGGTATTTTCATTTTTGCGTAATTTAGTCGACTGTTTATACACCGCACCCTGTATATATATATATATATATATATATATATATATATATATATATATATATATATATATATATATATATATATATATATATATATATATATATATATTTATATATATATACATGAGTGTGTGTGTGTGTGGGGGGGTGTATGTGTGTGTTTGTGTGTATTAGTTTTCCGTTCTTTATTACTAAGTATTTTCATAGTCTTACTAATATATTTCGGAATAGGTTCTTTGTTCTATAAGGCCGCTTACTCTTTATGTTTGTGATAAATATCTCTCCAGCTTCAAGGTTTGGTAGTATGCTCTAAACACATACATTACTTTTTTTTCTCAGTATAGTCTTGTAATTTTGTTTTTTCGTCCAAGTGAGAACATTAGAGGTATAATATATTACCAATGCCTATTACCTTATCTTTCTGGAATGAGTTATGTTTTAAGAATTTATTTAATGCGCATAAAATATTTCATAGTAAACTTTCCTTTCGTCTGTATATTTTCTGGTTTATCATTTCATATTTATTTTTCTATCTCTTATCTCAGTTTCTTTAACTAGCATGTTATTAATGTTCTTACTTAATTTCTCTTTCTCTCGCGTGCGCTCTTCAAATCATTTCAGGGTCGTCTTGGTACTTTTACTTTTTAATCCAGGTCTCGTATGGATCTTTTTCTGCTATATGTCTATATACACACACACACACACACACACACACACACACACACACACACACATATATATATATATAAATATATATATATATATATATATATATATAATAAAGATGGCTTATTCGAAATTTACAACCAAAAGGCAGAAGTATTGATCTTTCATACAAGATTTTTGTAGATCGTAGTAAGGAAAGTTCTATCTGTTGCTTTCAGAATTTCTTGTACATTTTTCCTCCTGTAAAACAGGTTTTCCACTTGAATTTCTTAGATGGCATTCCTAGTACCATCTGTCGCCAATTAAAACTCTCTGTTGGCTATATACGTGATTCTTGCAACATTTCAAAATGACGTTTAAAATATGTTTATGTGCGGTCGTCACCACACAAATATTTGAAATATCTTTGTGTTTGGAGTCTTTTGCACATGTTGACATACTTTTTCGTTATGATTTAGCACAATTGATCAGATGCTATTTGCATTACTTTGAAAATTCTAGCAATCAGTGATCGCTTCGCTGCTGCCTATACCCGTCACCTTAATTCGTCTATGTCTCCTGCAGTTGATGCTACAGTCATTTCTATTTCATTTCTAGTAAGCTCTTGATAAAATGGTTTTCGACTGGAGTCCAATTCATTGATTTTAAATAAGTATTATTATTTTTCATAAGAATCTTCTTTGCAATTTAGCAAGGATATTTTCTTTGACTTTGGATACTTCTGTTTTTCATTTTATCTATATGGTATTTGTCTCTCGTTCCATTTTTCAGTTTTGTCATCTCGTTATTGAATTCATTAACGATTAACAGAGATGTTTTCTCATATTTTTATCATAGTCTGAATATTTTCTGAATATTTGTTTTCTGTATTGCTTCCTTGGCAATTTCTATTTGGCTGGATCTGAGTGAGCAACAACTTCCGTTTATAATTACAGTGGATGTTACATATATTATTTTATATAACTTTATTTCATTTCATTTGCCATATAGACAGTACACAGAGTAGCTGCAGGCTGGACAAACACATTAATGAGATGAATGATGAACGCAATGATATTAATGGGAGAAGACAGAAGCCGCCCGCCGAACTTTGCTTCTCTAAAACATTGTTCTTTTATAAATGTATACATAAATTTACAAATTGAGGCTATAAACCTCTTACTGTACAATTTCAATTTATCATGTCTTTGAAATGAGGCACTTGCCTCTTATACTTTTCTTTTTATGGGTTACAAGCCCTTTCAATATGAGGCACTCGTCCTCTTACATTTAACCACCCGACCAGACTCCGTGCTTCACTTAAGCATCTCACTGGTTCTTCATGGGGCCACTTCAGTAAGTAGCGGAATGCGTCTTTGGGGAAGGAATTCCTCACCTTGCACAAGTCTGTCTCCTTCACGACCTCCGCAGTCGCCTGCGGAGGCCAACCAGGGTCCTTGGTACAGGTGAGGATCCCTCTCCTCCGACCCTTCCTGGTAAACTTTTTAACAAAATTTTCAACGGCCCCTCCTTTGTGGAAGAGAACTACAAATTCCTCCTCCTCATAGGGCGAGGCCTAATCATTTTATATAACTTGGCGGTATTTATGCTCTTGTTTCTTTTATTGGTATTTCTGAGGGTCATTTTTTAATTCATAATGTTGTTCACATTTTCTTGCTGAATTTTTCCCTTAAGAAATAATTATTTTCGAGTGCCTGAATAACTACCGTAATGAATTTCTTCTGGTTCTTTGTGTTGTTAGTTCAAATCTCGGTAGTCTCAACTCTGCATTTCAATCTTTGACGATCGATTAAATATAATACCAATCAATACAGGAATCAATAGGATCAACTAACTGTCTGTCCATAAAAATTGCTGGTCTAGTGCCTAAATTAGGAAGCAAGTCTCTGACATGCTGGTGAATTCAGTGAAGATTATGATTGCATTCATTGAAATTCAAGCAAATTTATTTCCCAGATGTTTGTACTACTTCATCGGCAGGTGTGGTCATAACATGCGTATTAGATTTTCCAATTTTTATAAACGAGATTTTAGGATTGTTTCGGAACACACTGTTATCCTTGGAGAAGTTTGTCCTTTACCCGAGCCCCCTTTGACGTACTGCGTTGGTTTGGATCGTTTAATTGATTCTTTTCTTTCGATTGATTCATAGATTTCACTTACCCTTTTGTGGATCGTATTTTCTGTTCAGCTTTTTAGCTTTTGTTACCTTACCATTTTCTTAACTCTCAAGTATTTTCAATTCTTTTTTGTCATACCGACCTCTTATATATATACTAAGTCTTTCTCTTTACTTGAATATCAAACTGTGCAGTGGTTATTGAATCTGCAGCATGGGCATATTGTTCAGTGAAGTATGACTACTTCATTTTCATTCATGATGGATTCTATAAATGCACTTATCTTATTCTACTTTTTGTCTTAAGTAGTGAATCTTGGGAAGTCATTGCGATCTTCGTGATCTGTGTTTGACCTTCAGCTACTCTAATGGAATTTTATCTTGAAAATTGTCAATTTCAGTTTCTGTGTTTCCACTTGCAGCCTAATGAATCTCATTAACATCATCGTCAGTTAGTATTTCTCCGAATACCTCGGATTGGGTCTTTCTCATACCAGGTTTCACTTCTACAGTTCGGGATACTTTGCATCGTTATTTACATTCTCGTTTGTATTACTAATTTGTTAGATACACATGTCAGTTAACGGCTTTTTTCACTAAGATATTCCTGTAAACGTAGCCAATTTATTGTTATCTATATTCGGACAATTCGTAGTGATTTTCTTGCCCCAATCAATGTAAGGATATATGTTATGTATTAGATCTATCTGATGAAAAGTATAATGCAGTATAGTAGGCTTTTTGATCTTCCTTATATTCTTCCCTAGTCAATACTATTTATGTTTTATCGCATGCTGTTGTTTTGTATGAGATCCATTAATAGGAGTCATCCTGTTAAACGCAGAGTTGATGCTTGTATTTTTGGAATCAAACGATTCACAGAATTTTCAGCCCCTAATTGGTGTGAACTCTGAGCAATCTACTCAATTTTTTTAACCAGTCGACGACCGTTCCGATATGCATCTTTTTTTCTAGGCATTTAGCCTATACCTCCGTGTTGTCTTTATTGCCAAGACGGTCGTTCTATTGTGATCCTACCTCGTGAGATATGTGGAAGGCCGATATCACGTCCTGTTTCTCTATAATCGTTAGCGCATCTGGCAAAATGCTTTGTGACATTTCTTGCGGCATTTCACGTTCGGAGTTCAAGTCTCACCGATGTCGCATTTGTTATTCATCCTTTATGGTTTGATAAAATAAAGTACCGTTGAAGTACTGGGGTCGATATGATCGACTGGCTACTCATCCAAATTTCAACCTCGACCCTATATTAAAAACAATTATTAAATGATGCTGTTTTGTACGGTTGTACAGATTTCTAGCATCCTAACACATTGCTCAACTTCGTGAACCCCACTTTGCACAAAATGCGTTCATTTATGGTCTTTATTTTCCCATTTGTAAATATGCGTTGCTCTTTATGGAGATGTGGGTGTGTTCTTGCGCTAGCAAGTTTTCTATGCGGTCCGTTAGTATATGTTCATGAGAACCAGTTCCTCAGAATTTGATTGCGAACAGCAATGTATAAAGACAACGAAATACAAGAGAAAGAGAGAAAGAGAGAGAAAGAGAGAGAGAGAGAGAGAGAGAGAGAGAGAGAGAGAGAGAGAGAGACAGACAGACAGACAGAGAAAGAGTGCTTACTCTTGTTAGATCTGTTTTCAGTAGAGCAGATTAACAAGGTTGATATGCACTCAGAAGATGAAACAAGACTAGCAGGGACAACTGATGATTACTCCAGTCAATGTATGAAATAGGCGGAACATTTAGTAGTAAATCCAAGCCATGGAGAAAATTTGGTTAACTGGTTTCACTTGGTGTTTCTATTTGTCTTCATGGATAGATAGCTAAAAAGCATTATGTTTCATTGCTGTGTTTACAGCATGTAATATATGCATTTTGCAGTACTATGTATACTCTTGGAGGTGTTCAACAGTTTTACAGCGAACTATTAATAAAATTGACTAACTTGCCCGTGTTTCAATAGCTATTTGTATTTCTTATTAATGCTAGAAGAATGTATACATGCATACATACATACATACATACATACATACGCACTCATACATATATATACACACCATTGCTGTGTCGATAGCGTTTAATGTCTGTATTTTGCAGTGGTATAAATTATCTTCGATATGTTTCACATTTTTCTGAGTTTGTGTAAGTTTCACCTGGGCTTCACATCTTTTGTAGCTGTGTAGCTTATTTCAGCTGTTCCTCCTCTGTAGTCATCTTCACTTTTGATGAATGATCTAAAATTTGAATTCTTTTGATATTCTAAAAAACTTTTCAGCGAGACATGCAACCGGAAATCCTTGAATCGATTCTTCGATATGAAAGAGAAGATATGTTTGCGTATTCGAGTTACTAGAAATCATACACTCACAGAAAGCTGTAGATTTTGAATTTTTGAGGTGATTTTTGCTTTACTTAGTTTTTTTTTTTCTTTTTTTTTTGCCTGTTTAGTTAATAGCCTGTGCACTGATAGAAAGAAATATAACTTCACAGAAAATTGTAGACGTTGAAGTTGCTAAGAATACTTTATTTTTTAAAGAAAATTTCAGCTGAAATATATTTGTATTTTTGTTTCGTTAACTGCTAACTTGCTTGAGTTACGGAAATACGTCTAGCCACTACACCTGCTTCTATCTCTTCCCTGTGGGAGGTACGCATTCCACTGTTAAGCTGATCTATCTGTTCCCAGCGCTGCCTAAAAGCGGTGTTCGGCATACTATTGGAGTTACTGTACAGGGACCTGCTGAAGACGTGCTACCTTAATGTTTTCCTTGATGATGCACAGGTGTGGTTTCCGTTTGTAAGACACGTTTTTCTGCAGTTTATCTTTTTCACTGAGCTGCAGTCCTGAGTTAAGAAAATAGTACAATTAGGTGGCTGGCACCTTGAATGTAGTCAGACACGCACACTGGCCTTTACAAGTGAGGTCTTGCGGTCAGTAGAAATTCTACATAAGCAATATACAGAGACGTCTTAGGTGAGTAAATCCGATTACATTTCTCACAGAAACTCTAGGCATGGATAAGGAGAAACTAACTGGTCCTCATTCGGAGGACATTCACACCAGATATTGCAATTAATAACTACTAGAAGTTCTTAGCTTGATGGTACTACCAACACTTGTTCGAGATAAAATCTACAGGCAGTAAGTGCTGCCAGGAGTGACTACCCGAAATGCGCGCAGAATGACGAAACCGTAGTTCAGGCACTCGATTGGGGTCCAAGTATTGTTGGCTTGTGAAATTATATCAAACATCTGTTGTCTCCCGAATCCTTTTATTGGGTGTGTTCATTATAAGGTTCTCCCTACCTTCCACGTTTAACAAGGCAGGAAAGGTTGCATTCCTTTGTCTAATGGCTACAGTGAAATTTCTCAATAGGGGAAGAGGCTTAATTGCATTGAGGATAGTCACTTTCTCTATCATTCGATTCCTCATCGACATTTTAAAATTCCATTTCCAAAGAAAATCGAGTGTGGCGAAGGAAGTCATGCTTCTCTGAATGAATTTGTTACAAGGTAAGAGACTGACAAAATGGTTAGTGTGTATGAAGCTCCTCTAAACGTGCACCTGTAGATTGGAAGACAACTATTGGGCGACGACTTGTGGCACTGGAGATCAGGGTGATTCCTTGTTCGTAATTCTTTGTTCATACTTGAAGGTTCTTTTCTGTCAGGAGTGCGTCATAGATGTGTTCACATATTATATATATATAAATATATATATACATATATATATATATATATATATATATATATATATATATATATATATATATATATATATATATATATATATATATATATTACGTACACTTTTATTTGATTTCTCCCACTCCCTTCCTTCCTTTCATCCTTTATGTAAAACTTCAAATAAGTTGTCAACTGTCCTTGCAATGTCCCTGTCATTGATGCCCCAGTGGCAAATAAATGGAATTATTATTTCTATTACTCCCCTTCCCCAAAATGTATTATTTTAATCCCCTTTCCCCAAAATTTCAGGCCTTGTGCCTATAGTAGAAAAGATTATTATTATTATTATTGAGTGAGAGAGCAGGGCATGCAATCAAAGTGTCACTGGGGTAAAATATACGAACCCCATTATACCCATCATGACTACCCGTCTGATAAGGGTACACCAGGAACATGCATCACAACCATATGTGCGCGACATGGTGATCTCATATCAAGATAAACAGCGCATGACCTCGCAGGTGGGGCCCAGTTAGAATTTTCTTCAGGTCGGGTATCCTATCCCGCTCAAAAGGTCCCTGAATAAGGTTTGTTTAAGGATGTTGAGCAAAATACCCATTTTTCTAAAGGTGAACTATTCAAACCCCAAATAATTATTCTCAACACATGGCTATGATGCTGCCCCACTACTTCTGCTCATGATCAGAGATGCACATATCGTCAGCCACCAAGGGACATGCTCAACTAGTTAAGGTCAAACAACTGACAAGCAAATCTGTGGTATTAAGCAGAATATTTGCTGTAGCCCATCTTTTATACCAAGACAAAACAATGTACATGATAACACTTCCAATCAATTAAGATCAGAATCCATGAGAGCCATTGCCTGGTATTGCATCCGGGCATTTGCCTGGTACTGCATCCGGGCATTTTACCTGGTACAGCGTCCGGGCATTTGCCTGGTACTGCATCCGGGCATTTTACCTGGTACTGCATCCGAGCATTTGCCTGGTACTGTATCCGGGCATTTGCCTGGTACTGCATCCGGGCATTTGCCTGGTAGTGCATCCGGACATTTGCCTCGTACTGCATCCGGGCATATTATTATTATTAAGGCAGTGAGGTGTCAGAATCGTTAGCACGCCGAGTAATATGCTTAGCTACGTTGTGTGCTCTTTGTCGCTACGTTCTGTGTTCAAATTCCACCGAGGTCGATTTTGCCCTTCTGAGTTGATAAATTAAGTACCACTTAAACACTGGGGTCAATGTAATCACCTTCCCACAAATTTCAGGCCTTATTCCTATAGTAGAAAGGATTATTTTAAGGCGTCGAGCTGTCAGAATCGTTAGCATACTGAGCTAAATTATTATCGCTACTTCATCCAACTTTACGTTTTGAGATCAAATGACTGCGAGGGAGACTTTGCCTTTCGTCGTTTCGGAATCGATTAAATAAGTACTAGTTGAGCACTAGGGTTGATGTCATCGACTATTCCAAGCTCTCCAAAATTGAAGGCGTTGTGCATCCAGGTCGAGTGTAGGACATTTATCCCCATGTACTATAACACCCCACCCCGTAAATTACCCCTGAAGAAACAGATGATGATTTAAAACATCTTAATATATTTGAGAGGCGGGAATTAATCAGGGGGGGGGGGTAATTATCCTAGGGGGTAGTTGTTGTCGAGGGGAATAGTCCTATGGGGATAATTGCCCCAGTAGGGTAATTAATTGTCCTGATACATCCAGTACAAAGTATTATTAAGCTGGCAACCTGTCAGAATCTTAGGCAATCAGGCAAAATGTTTAGTGACCGTTCTTTTGGCTTTTTGTGTTCTGAGTTTAAATGCCGCCGAAGTCGATTTTGCCTTTTGTCATTTCGAGGTCAAGTATTATGATCGATATAAAAGACTAGTTTCCCGTCCGCTAAAATTGTTCGCTCTGTATCAAAATTTGAAAAAAATTAAGTCTGGATATTTATTGCAGGAGACGAATAGATTTCACAAAAATGTATTGACTTTATTTTATCTATGAGTAAATTATTACCTTTTCTACGAAATTATTTTAAAAATTAAATCATTGTACTATAAATTTCTTACTATAAATCTTATACTATAATAATTATATGCAAAACAAATCCTAATTTATTTTGCCAAGGTATTAGAAGAAAAACTATAAATTTCTACAAATCAAGTCATAAGGTGACTCGGTGAGAAATTAAACGCCATTCTTCAGTAGAAGTATTCTCTAACAAGGTTATTAGACTTCCCGCCTCACATCTAGAAGTATAAGTAAAATTGATTACAAGCATCCTAGAAGTGGATGTAAACTTGGCCTGGTTCAAAATTTCAACGCAAATATAAATAACGCAATACCACTTCTACATCTATCCTACCAATATATCCCTCTTCAAACCCGAAAACTTTAAAATTTTTGCAGCGTCTATTAAAATACATGCAATTTATTTCCCAATATAAAGTTTGTTTTCCCAAATTTTTTCTGTACTCATAAATACGGTATTTTTAATTTGAAATTGAGTGGTTATCATATGTGTCCCACATGCTGCAAGGTACACACAACCTTATTTTCAGCCTTTGGGCAAAACACTGTCCGCATAATAGTAAAGCTGTTCAATAAAAATATTTCTTTATAGTGTTGCTATTAATTCAGAATTATGTTTATACACTTATTGCTGTATCTTACACTACTCTTGGGAAATGATGTTGTATATTTGAGCTATCATAGTTACTAAGCTGTTGAGAAACATACTGTTCCCATAATTTTTTTTTTCTGAAGACGTTTTTAAGAGCAGAATAACAACTTTAAAAAAGTACTGGCTAATTTGCTTAGCTGCTGCTGTTTAGAGTTGTCAACCATTCAGAATTTTTTGTACACGCAGCAAAATGAAATTCGCCGTTGATAGTTCTTGAGGCAATAGTGCACACTGAAGATCAAACTTCTAACGGTCTTAGCAGCTTGATATAGAGTTTATAAATAAAAAATCTCTGAAGTTATGTCCAATCGAGAAAAGCTTCTCTTTTTTATGATGAATGTATGTTCAACACATTTGAATCATTCGTGCAGCCGATTCTAGGATACCGGTGTTTCAGCAAGTCGTGTTTCATCCACCAGAAGTACTCCTGGGCTTTGAGTCTATCCAAGCAGCTGGCCTTTGTTATACTTTCAGTGAACAAATTATCTGCCAATCAATATAAAATAGTTGGTGGTACCATGTACAGCGAAATCTGGAACGAATATTTGCGTATGTATTCTCAATCGGCTTTGCAATTTGAAGCGCAAAATATGCTAGTGGCTGAAGTAGACATCAGACTCTTCTGCACCAAGGAGTCGAATGTATTGATCACATTTTCGTAATAAAAAGAAAAGTTATTCTCCTTTGACAGACATTAGCGGTATTACGAATGCATATGCAAATAAAGCGCCGTTATTTCACTATTGATCTTCTGCTTACTCAGCTTGGTAGATTAGGCTCAAATAAGGTTTTAGCATGGTATGTTAGCTTTTATCAGTTCTTATTGTAACCAAAACTGATAAAAAGTTGTTTACCAAGAATCAATGATTTGTCAGTGGAATTAATTCAGGGGAATTAACAAAAGCACACCGGAATAACTTATGATATTTTTGTCACACTGTATAAATGGATGACATGACAAACATTAAACTGATTCGAAACAGAAGCATTAGATAATTAGAATATTAGCTTTCAATTCTAAGTAGTGAGGAAATGCTGCATGACGCTTAATTGTTAAATATAGGCTTTTCTAACTAGATATAGAAGTGATTTTTTTGTTATCGATAGAATATTAAGATGGTAAGCTAGCAGAATCGCTTGCACGTCGGGCAAAATGCTTCGGGGCATTTCGATGGAGAACTGCTTGCTCAGTGCCAAAAATATAACTTTACCTTTTATTTTCTGATTTACATCTCGCGCATTCATAGCTTAACTTTAATAATCTTCATGTCGATAAAATAGGAACTAGGTAAGTGTCGTCTGGAGTACATGGATGAAACTCTTGCTCCAAAATATTTAGTTGTTAACCTAATTAGCAAAATCATAAGATACAACACATATCTCATAAATCTAAACTTTTTTCATGTTTTCATGTTACAGCTACAACTGTTTGTATACTTCAGTTACTGTTACCTTCTGTATAAACATTGAAACTAACAGCTGGCCATGCGAAGAGGAGTTAAACCGTTGAGAGAACGATTACTCAGTTTTCTCGTGTTACCAGACCTAACCTGCTCTTTGTTAATATACTTAACTTATGACTATCTGAATCTAGTCTGTTGCATATAAAAGGTGGTGGGGGTTAATTCTAATCATTTCTACCTCAGAGGTAACTACAGAAGGGTTAGATTAGACAATTAGGCAAATATCAGGAATCATCTAACATTATTCCACTGTGGAGTAAGCAAGGCAAACAACTCCCAACGTCTCTGATTTATAAGTCCTCGTCAACGGAAGTATAGCCTTTGCAATGAATAGCATTTGCTGTAAATATATCATGTAGCATTGTTTACGTTTCTAAACATTGTACATTTCATGTTTCAATAATTTACAATACTGAATGAAAATTTTCACATCGATCTCACCTGGAAAATGATGATTAACGGCTGACTGTCTTACTCTCGAAACACTAACAACCTGCTCATGTGACCTATAGTCTGACTCATGATTCTTACTTACTTACAATGACTTTAATATTCCTCCCGACGTTCCTGTGATTAGTATATTATTCATTCTTTCATAAATACTAATAAATTCCCTTTCTCAATCACCAATTTATTTTGTAATGAGACGACAGATACTTGATCAAATCTACTTCAATATTTGAGAAATCTAGCGCGGCAAGGTGAGGGAATCATTAGCAGGCCGCGCAAAATGCTTAGCTGCATTTCGTCCATCTTTATGCTCTGATTTTAAATGCCACCAATATCATCTTTCATATCATCTTTCATATCATCTTCACATATCATCTTTCCGGGGTCGATAAAACAAGTACCAGTTATGCATTAGGATCGATGTAACTGACTTTCCCCATCCCCACAAACTGCTAGCCTTGTGTCAAAATTTGAAACAAATATTTCAGAAATCTGCATTGATATCACTTAAATTAATAGAAGGCGGAATGAATATTGATTTGAAATTTTAACAGGACAGCAATTTTAGGGGAGGGGCTGGTCAATTACGTCGACCTGGGTGCACGACTGGTACTAATTTTGTCGACCACGAATGGATTAAAAGGCAAAGTCGATCCCGGCGGAATTTGAAGTCAGAACACGAAGACAGACGAAATAGATGCTAAGGATTTGGACTGGCGTGCTAACGATACTTACAGCTTGCAGCCTGAAGGTGAGGTGAATATTAATTTTCAGTTCTTCTGAGGAAGTGATGCATGACGTTTAATTGATAAATATAGGCTTTGCTAACTAGATATAGAAGTAAATTTTGTTATTCATAGAATATTAAGGCGGGAAGCTAGCAGAATAGTTTGCACGCCGGGCAAAATGCCTCGGGACATTTCAATGGAGAACTACCGGCTCAGTGCAAAAAAAATTTGAAGCCATTTATTTTTTTATAGAATATCAGTTATATTTTGCTGGACACAAATTAGAGATTATATGTGAAATTTACGGTTTTATATATATATATATATATATATATATATATTTAATGTTACTCTTACCGGTAATTTTAGCTAATTCTGTAAATACACGCAAGTATATTCCACAAAGATTTACTACAGTGTTGTATTGTGTTAAAAAGACGGCATGCTGGCAGAATCTTTCACCCACCGGCCAAAATGCTTAGCCGCATTTCGTCCGTCTATATGTTCTGAACTCAAATTCTACTGAGGTCACTTTGCCCTTCATCCCTTAGGGGGTCGATAAACTAAGTACCAGTCGATCATTGGAGTCGTTATAATCGACTTTCATCCTACCCCGAAATTGCTTGCCTTATGACAAAATGTGAGACCATTATTAGAATTATTAAAGACTTTGCACATAAATTGTATGAGATAATATGCTTTGATTATATGAAAATTTTATTTTTGCTGTTGAATTGGAATGGATTTCGTGGTGTAAGTGAAATGAAGTTATTTTCACTGAGAACTGAACGGAGGATGAGATGTAAAGTATTATAGATTATTTTTATTATTTCTCGTTATATAATAAAGTTATATTTTGCATAGTAACCCTGTCATAAATTCGTATGAGATATGTTGTCATCTAGAGATATCAGACCGGAATGAACACAAATAATTGGAAAATTTTCACATGGTTAAAATGCGAAAACTTTCACATGGTTACAGCACGTGGTTAAAATGCGAAAACTTTGTTGAATTCTTCTAAAGAAGTTGCAGGTGTATAGGAATGTATCATAATGAGGGGAAACGAAAGAACAGCAATGTATAAAAGAAAGCTTCACCGTCACAGATATTGAATTCTGGCCAGGAGAAAATCACAAATGTTTAGTACTGACTCATTGTTAAAATCTGAAAGAGGAAAATTGAAGCTGGACACAAAGAAAGTGAAACCTTGGCTTCAAATAGCTGTGGATAAATACATGCAGCAACTTTATATATTCAACAAGTGAATCCTGATTATTTTCAAAGCAATTGCAAAAACGTATGGTTTCTTACGACAACACAATACCACAATTTGGTAATAATGGTAGATAGATAAATAGATAGTAACCAAAGGAAAGAGTGGTATTAATTACAAAGAAATGACAGGCAAAGTTGATCCGCTGGGATTTCAATATATTCCATGCGACGTTGATTCAATTCTGCTATCCACTGCTTTCTAAATGTAGCGATGATGGTGGTGATGCGGTATATGTGGTGGTGGCGGCGGTGATAGTAGTGATGACGACGACGACGACGATGATGATGATGATGATGATGATGATGATGATGATGATAATAATGCTGCTGCTGATGATGATGATGATAATAATGATGATGATGATGATGATGATGATGATACGAAATATCTTGTATTGAAATGATGATGATGAATACAAAATAACTATCAAACATGATTAAAACTTAGAACTGTTTTCTGCCTCCAAGGATGCCATGAAATACGAAGCAGGCACTGCAACAATACGTAGCTATGAAGAAAATATAAACAACAACAGAAATCGTGAAGCAATTAGAATCTAAACTAAAATTAGGACAACGAATACCACGATAACACGATGATAAGACAAGTTCCTATTGGGGGAATACTAAGAAATGCAGAACAAAGAAGATTCCCAACACTAGCTGAGAAGTGCCAGAGTCCAGCAAGAAACTCAAAGGTTCTTTTTGCGGTACAGGAGTAAAACTTACACACAAGAAACCAACAAAAGCATATAATGAAACTGAATACAATTACTGCTGAATATGCAAAAATGGGGAAAAAACAATTAACCACATTATTTCAGGCTGATCATCTAGCCAAGAGAGAATACATCAACATGCATCCAAGACTTACAAAACATCTAGAGAGTATGTCAGCACAATGAAATACAAACAAGAAAGAGATGACATAAGCATACACCAGAAAATGATTGTGGATATAGAAAATAGTCCATACGCTGAGATATACCCCCCCCCCAAAAAAAAAAAAAACAGACAATGAACACTAACTGACCAGATATTGTTATCAAGGACATCCTGGAAGGAATGTCCCCCGACCGATATATCAGTCCTAACAGATAATGTACCTCAAACAGAGATAGAACAATTATTCAAATGTAAAAATCTGGAAAAGTGATAAACCGAATGTGATGCTTGAAAGTAGACATATTTAATTATTCTATATATTCGCTACCAGAGCCTATAACAAACCATAACAAATTCAACATTTTAAACTCATATATTCACAGTACAAGCTTACACAGGAGGTAAAAATGTGTCGTGGTACATATTCTAAAGTACCCTGTAGATTAAGTCCCAACATTTATGAAAATACACAACCTCTAGAAAAATAAATAGTCTACCAGCCTGTCTTGACCAAAAATTCTTATAGTCTAATAACTTTTAATTTCATTTTAATTTCACACGAATAATTTGGATAATTATTCTTTTTATAATTATTGTTCTATCGTTACTTTAGTAATATTTTTAACGTCATTTGTGTGTATTTTACATCACCATCAACATTTTTATACATACATACATATGTGTGTATGTATGTAAATATAGCGTGTATATATATATATATATATATATATATATATGTATATATATATATATATATATATGTGTGTGTGTGTGTGCGTATTTAATATATAAAAAATACAAAAAGGGGACAACAAAACATCCAGACAGACGATATAAAGAAAACAAGGATGGGTCATTCACTTTCTTTCTTCAGTCGAGTTGCAGATTATCTTTTCAATTTCGGCTGGTTATACTCGAGATTGCTCCAATCTGGCCATCCCCAAGGAAAAATTAAGCTACGACCATTAGATTCCCTGGAAGAAAACAGCCAATGTATACGAGAACAAGGACGGAAAAAACAGAGACATGTTACACAAATACAAATGCAAATAACAGGACATAACAACAGTTGTCTTTCCACTAAAGACCAATAAAATTAAGCTAGCATGTGTGGAAGTAAAGCCTTACGGCAGAGTATCTATCTGTCTATCTATCTATGCATCTATCTATCTATCTATTTATCTCTCTCTCTCTCTCTCTCTGTCTATATATATATATATATATATATATATATATATATATAGAGAGAGAGAGAGAGAGAGAGAGAGAGAGAGAGAGAGAGATAAATAGATAGATAGATATATTTGAATGTATGTATATATAGATATATAACATAACATTCATTTTTGTTCTTTTCCCTTGTTTCATCCATTAGACTCCCACTGTTTTGGAAAACCGCTTTAAAGAATTTTAGTCGAACGAATCAATGTCAGTACATTTTTTCTTTAAACGAGGTACTTATTCTATTGATTCCTTTTGGCGTACCGCTTGATTACGTCGACATAAACACACCAAAGCCTGCGTGAAGCTGTTGGCAAACACAGACACTATTATACACACGTGCACATAAATATATGTACACGACGGACTTCTAGTTTCCTTATACCCAACCCACTAACTCGCCTTTGGTAGGTTCTGAGCTGTTGTAGAAGAGACTTGCCCAAGTTGCCAAACCATGGGACTGAACCCGGAACCCGGAACCATGTGGTAGGGAATATTGTACAAATATGTATAGAAATATTTACATTTATGCATGTGTGTATGCGCGCGCTTACATCCTTATCTGTAAAAATAGACATTACTTATTATTGTTACCATTACACATATCATCAAGGTTATCTTTATCAGTATCATTTATATCACTTTATCATTTATTATTTTTCATTTTTCATTTACTTTATAAATTGATTTTGTTTCAATAATCAGTTACAATTACAACTTCAATTCTTGAATTTGGAATCGTCCAGTGATTGTATAAATATCATTATATCTGTTTCATAAACTGCACGCAATCACACACACACATGCACACACATACATGTACATGATATACATGCTAGCCTGTAAAGCTATATGATTTCCCCATGGGGCATTGTGATGTATAAGGAAATGGAACTTTCCGATTATAGTATGATCTCAGAATTAGGGAAATTCTGCAGACGTGTTGGCTAGACATTGTGACACTCAAGAGCGAACTGATAGAAATATGTTTTCGATTTCTGTAATACGGTTTCACACAATGAGGAGGAGGATATCTATATCTATATTTATATCAATATGTACACACACTCACACACACACATACACACATACACACACAAACAGACACACATATATGTATTGCATATATATCTATGTATGTATGACTTTACATGCACTCACACACGTGTGATTATTCAAAATGGATATTTTTGTCGGCGTAAATATTAGACCGCAATAAATAAAGTTTATGCCGAAACTTTCATCCAATACTCTTAGTATTGGATATTAGTTTGTCGTTGGTACTGTAACTATTATGGCTGCTGTTGCTGTTGCTGTTGCTGCTGCGGTACTGCTGCAGCTGCTCTTGGGGTTGCTGGTGGTGATTAGATGTAGAAAGAAGATTTTCAATGATATAGCTTGTAAGATAAGCGCAAAATATATTTATTTATATATAAAATAAATATCTTCATAGAATTCTTAAAAGAAGCAACCCAAAGCAAGAACGGCTGCGGAAGAATGAAATGCGAAACAGACCCTACTAGGTAGAAAAAAATATTATGTTGATGTAGTATTAGAAATATTCTAATATATCTAGCTTGGTGGTGCTGAATTGCTTTGATATTTCCAATATTGTTTTTAATGTTTATCGTTTATCGTCAACATAAATATATAAATATGTAATAAAAGTGTATAATTGGTCATATCTATCTCAGAAAATTGCTGCTACTTAATCTAGTAACTAAGAATGCTTCTGTTAGGTTGTTCGTCTTGTTAGGCAATGTTCATCAAACTACACCCTATGGTCATATAAAATGCTGGATACGTTCGATAATATATACTTAAGCATGCAATGATTGAGTAAATAAAAGGATTAGTGAAGGCCAGAACGCCTTTTAAAATAGATCTGTTCGATCAATAAGAATACCGCCACCACTATTACCACCACCAACAACAACTGCTGCTGTGACTCACTAATGGGAGCATAAAGAGTGAAATTAATTACAGTAGGTTATTCTGTACAATTTTGACGATGGAATTTAGTCCAATAATAAAATTAAGAAGTGTAAAGATTGTAATATTTCTCACGTAGCAACAGGGAGTGAAATCTTGAAGAGTGGTTATTCGATTATATCGAAACTGCCATTTGTACTTACTACTGCATTATTTTATCGACCGTCCCCGCACCAGCATATACGAGTGGCTGCTGAACAGTTCCTAGCTGTAAGGGTATTACGAAAATCCTCATTGGAGGCCCAACATTCAGAATTCTTTTACAAGATTTAGAAAAACTGAAAGATTGCTGCAATAGGTGTGGGAATTTGAGAGGGGTATATGTTGAATACAATGGTAATTAACTTATCGTCCTGTATTTTCTTTTACCCAAAGCCAGGAACGTTTCACCCCTTGTATGAATGGAGAAGTTGACAGAACTTGAAATCAAAGCATAAACAGCCCTAAGAATGACGCAAGACATTTCCCCACGACGTTGCAATGACTCTGCCTGTTCACAACACTATTGAGTATAAAAATATGAAGAGGAACGAAAAGAAACCAACTTACAAAAGACTTGAAATCTAACGGTTTCTCATTTATCTAAACATTATTATCTATCATTGTTTTATAATATAAGCCGATTAAATCGACTTTACTGCTTCATTGGTACATTATTTCACCAACACTGGAGAAGTCAGAGATAAACTGTTGATTTTG
>NC_142929.1:96025790-96038290 GCF_046866305.1 Octopus bimaculoides
CTTCAGCTCGGACATAAGATAGATATTATGGTACTTTTAATGAAGTCTCTCTCATCCTATAAAAAATTAAAATTTATCCTACTAGATTATAAAGGATTCAAAATCTGACTCTGAATCTCTGGAAAGCCAACACTCTTGGGTTCTTGATGCCTAGAACCCCCTCCACAGGTGCAGCACTCACGTCGTTTATAAAACTCCCTTCCCGCAATATTTTTAAAGTCTAATTTATGTTCCTCAAATTCCGCATGAAAAATTGTCAGTCAGAGAGACACATGAGAAGGTGACATTTGGAAAAGAAAATGTCCCATCAAATTTCACTGCATGGCTAACTTGCTTCCCATACGCACCCCAATTTTCTCTTTTAATCTTTCCTCTACATTTTCCACCCGAAACCCACCAAGATGGGATATTCAAATTCGAATTCCAACTGCAGCTGTAATATTTGAAAACAACTACTTCTTGTCCTTTACTTTTCCAAGTTCACTTAATAATATTATCGTTCCTGTGTGCACATTTTCTTCTCGGTATTCGTATATAACTAACATATATAACTAATCACATACGCATGCAAATGTAGAGATACACACATGCACATAAATAGACATACGAGCACACACATGTATATTCATTCGCACGTATATAATGCATAAAACGATATAATATTATAGCCATATCAGTACACATATACACACGTATCAATAAATATATTCATTGGAGCCCCCTCCTTTCTTTAAAAAAATCTCACCACCCAAAAATAACTTACTAGATCTAAGAAGTAAAGAATAAAATCTATATTATGAAAAATGAAAAGTAATAATAAATTAAACTGATTACAACTACCAGTGAAGTCATTTTTTCTTTTCTTTTTTTTTCAAATATACCTAACTGTACCAAGGATCTCACATTTTCCAATATATATATATATGCATTTTGTATGTGTGTGTATGCAAAAATATTTATATGCAGATTTACATAGATATATGCATAAAATATTTTGGCAACTACACACACATACACACACATACCTGCAACACGCTCGTTTCTGTATGCGGTCTTAAAAGTATAGTTTCGTATTTATGCAATATATATATATATATATATATATATATATATATATATATATATAACCATCCTGAATGTTTGCGCTTATTCATAGATATTTATATAAGTTTTCCGGGTCATTCATTTCTGAATTTTTCACTAGATGCAAGAAACGACCTCGTATGTTGGAACTTAGACATCATCAGGGCAATCATGTACGTGTCTACATATTTATATGTATATATATGTATGGATCCATGCATACGCTTATGCATGTGCATAGATATGTTCACGTTATATATTCACGATATATTTCCTACTCTGTATCGCAAAACCGTATCTTTCCATTAAAGTACAGCTGTCAGTTCAAAATATACTATTCTGCTTATCAGTATTACGAGAGTGGGCGAAAAAGTTCATATGCTGACTATGGCGGACTGATGCTAGAGCTGTGATATTTAACATTCATCAATTTCAACCCTTTTTGTAGTAACTGCATTCTTTGTTTTCAAGTAAATTGACATCTAACAGTTCAAAGACGTCAAAAGTAACTGATAGCAACAGCAGATATGTCATCGTCAATGCGATACTATTTCCAGCCAAATGTTTTTCCCCCTTGGTGAAAAACATGATAGTTAGGAGAATAAGGGTGGGGTGATGAACCAGTTCAATGTCACAGTTACACACAGCAGCCTTTCAAACTAAGGACTTGTATGCTGGAGCATTATCCTGTTGAAAAAGAGATCTCTTCCGATAGTTTTTTTAAAACTTCCTCAGTAAGATGGTATAGCACTCTCCATTAATGGTGTGGCCGTTTTGAAGATAGTCAATAAACACAAGGCCTTTTGCGTCCCCAAAACTGAGGCCATAAACTTCCCTGCAGATGAAACCATCTTCACCTTCTTTGAGAAGGTGAATATAAGAGCAAATACTTTTAAAATCCAGCGAATACCATACAAAGAAACATTCATCATAGAAATATTAATTTCAAAATCAAATAACGTATAAATTGAACAATAAAAATTAACACAATAATATAATGTATAAAAGTAAGTACTAGTACATCGACTACGCGCGTTTCATGACTGAATTACGACTATATAAAATCATATAAGAAAAACCCTATCGAAGTCCATTAGAATGGGAAAATGATTTTATTCCCAAAAGCAGTCACTCTTCAGATCGAATACCTACATAATACAGATACGGAATAAAAAATATATATAAAGAAACAAAACCTGATGAGTGGCTGCTTTTAGGGAGTAAAATCATTTTTCCATTCTAATGAACTTGGATATGGTTTTCTTATATGATTTTATATAGTCCTAATTCGACCAAGAAACGCGCGTAGTCGACGTGCTAATACATACTTTTATACATTACATTATCGTATTAATTTTTATTGTTCAATTTACACTTTATTTGATTCTTAAATTAATATTTTTTTATGATGAATGTTTCTTTGTATGGTATTCCCTGTGATTTTAAAAGTATTTGCCCTTATATATTATATGATTGTAATAATCTTACTGTTCAATATTATATATTATTAAAATTTTAGATTAGTATTCTGTATTGTATATATCTTACAACATGGTTTTGAACGGATTCTTCATTGACTGAGTTGTGGAGTGTTGGTTCGTCTCTAAATTAGTTATATACATATATTATGTATTACGAAATTCGGTCCAATATTATTATACTGAATTTTACCTGTAAGGTTGGAATAATAATTTATTCCCTAATATTATTATTATTATTATTATTATTATTATTATTATTATTATTATTATTATTATTATTATTATATATACATACATATACACACACGTACATTTTTTCAAGTAGTTATGGATTTTTATATAAATATCTCTGAACGATACTATTCCGTTTGAAGTTCCTCTTCCCTTTCTTTTTTTTCTACTCTTCTTTTCGATTTCCGTGTCCCCTGCCTCTTAGCTTTCTTTCTCCAGTGTCTTTATACGTGCCCATATATATATATATATATATATATATATATATATATATATATATATATATATATATATATATATATATATATATATATATATATATGTGTGTGTGTGTGTGTGTGTGAGTGTGTGTGTGTGTGTGTGTGTGTGTATGTGTGTCTGTGTGTGTGTGTCTGTGTATGTATATATATATATATATATATATATATATATATATATATATATATATATATATATATATATATATATATGTATGTATGTATATATACAGACAGAGAGGGGAGAGAATGAGATATATATAAATATTTAATGCAGAGATGAGTAGTATATATTGTGTGTATATGCATATATATATATATATGTGCATAAATACACATACTCACACACATGTGCCTGATATATTCCTGATATATGTTATAAAATATATAATATATATGCCTGATATATGTTATAAGACACCTCAATGCCCGAATAAAAATGCTCTAATATGTAACTCTTAATACGCATGGTAACTATATTCTTTTAAAATACTTTGATCTTCATTATGCATAAAGAAACAGAAAATTGTGGAATTAGAACTCGAATACCCAAATATATGTGATAAATCTTAATGTGTATGTGACAACAGACACCAACAAACTAACGCTTGCCCACATTACAGAAGCAAGAATCTTCTCCTCCTCAATTTTCAACTGGATATCTTTAGAGTTTCATTAACAGAGTCATTACACCGGTCGTATCAACAATGCTTGAGAACACATCTGTACACGAGAAAACAGGGGAGAGTGTATAAAACATAGAACCAAAAAATAAAACTCATATGAATATACTTTGCAACTACTTTGTTTCGCTTTCAGCTCTACTGATACAATGCGATCCAAAATGGAAAATATAAGTGGTGAAGCCCTGCAAGGAGTTGCCCCAGCATGGCTACAGTCCAATGACTTGAACAAGTAATAGATAAAAAAGACAGAGATGTCGGAATAAGCCTGATTAAGAATAAATCAGAATAAGCCTGAATATGGTGCCGTAGCACAAGTGGTTTACACCGTTCATTGACAAAGTCGCCTAAAGTTAAGAACATAAAGACATTAGTAGAAACCAAAGTATAGAAAGAGAAGAATCCTTCGACTGACAGGCAAAAGTGATGACCACTGGAGAACGTCAGAGCACATGAGAGTCAAAGACAGTGAGTTATAATGTGAAAGCGAAAAAAGGACAAAACATAACTCATGTTATCTGCAACATCCTCACGATTCATCATAAACTACACTTAAATATGCAACATAATACTACAAATAATTTACAATGATCTATATCTCCACTACGTCTACATATACCTCAACCCCCACTTAATAATCTTGCTGTTACTCCCAAATTCACTTCACAACTGAATTGCAAGTTTGAATTAGCAACTAATTTCCCCGGCCGGAACTTTTTGCTGCATACGTAGGCAACAATTAAAGTAACTCTTTTCCATTATACCCTTGCACAATCATTCGCTCTACCAGACGTTTCACTTTATGAACACATCAAATCAATTAACTATCCTACCATAACTCATTGACTAGAAAAAATAATATCTCTTAATCCTTCTACAGTTAGACATATACGGCATTATCAGCACTTAAAAATTAATGTCATTAGTTTTATTATAAACAGTAATTATTGATTTATTGCATTTTCGTAACATCTAATTCACCCTTTTCACATCAAAGTCAATTCTATTCGCTTCCAAATCGCCAGGATTAATTTTATTGAACATAAATATCGAAAAGTAAACAAACGTAATTAAGAACAAATATATCATCCATATAAATCTCTTTTATATTTGTATAACTCACCACGAATTCTAAATTTGCCCGATAATAAATATAAGCTGGTCAACAGAAGGCTAGAGTTGCCTCTATAGGTCGTTTAAGCCTCTCATCTACAAACAAAATGTATGCATTATTATAAACAAAATTATCACTTTAACCTAAACTTTGTAACACATATCTCCATTATAACATAAGCAGAAAGAAAACCTACTAAATGCTTAATACAAACGTTTTTATACCTCATCTTCCACCAGTTTTAAGTCTAAATTCATACGCAGCATAAAAAACTATATGTGAGTGTGTATGTGTGAAAGAGAGAGAGTGTGAGTAAGTGAATGAGTGAGTGAGTGAGTGGGTGGGTGAGTTAGTGAATTAGTGAGTCAGTAAGTCAGTCAGTGAATCAATGAGTGAGTCAGTGAGTGAGTCAGTGAGTCAGTGACGGTGTATAGTTATGTCATAGTCATCATATTATCGTCCGTTTTGCCATGCTCGCATAGATTGGATGGAATTTCTTTGAGGCAATCATTTAACTGCCAAGTGGCTCCCCTGTCGCCAAACAAAACCTGTTTCCAAGTAAGGCAATATTTCTCCATAGTTAAGGCACTGAGCTGGCAGAAACGTTAGCACGCCGAGCGAAATGCTTAGCGGTATTTCGTCTGTCATTACGTTCTGAGCTCAAATCCCACCGAGGTCGACTTTGCCTTTGCCTTTCATCATCATTTTTTGTGTTCTTCTCTGTTGAAGAACGTAGGCTCGAAACGTAAAAGAGTTTCTTACTTCCCGAACGTTAAACTAATACATCTGTTTGTTGTTTACCCACCCGTCTTCGCTTTTTGTTGTTTTTTTCTGTAAATTGTCACTATGTATGTGTGTGTATATATATATATATATATATATATATATATATATATATATATATATATATATACCCACACACTCATATATATATGACCTTCATATGGTGGAAGGCACAGTGACAAGCAGTAGGTTTTGGTAGCTCTTTATATATATATATATATATATATATATATATATATATATATATGTGTGTGTGTGTGTGTGTGTGTGTGTGTGTGTGTGTGTGTGTGTGTGTGTGTGTGTGTGAGTAAAAATAAATACAAAAAAGGGTTTTGTATGATCGTGTATAGAGGAAAATATTATTTTATTTAAAAGAGTTCCAACTCTGTGTGTTTTTTATGTTTTATTTATATTCTTGTAAAATTAATGTGGGATATAGAATATGGAATATATAATATATAATATAAAGATGGATGGTACAATGAAATGAAGTACTGAATGTCTTATTGAATATATGGAATATGTCTTATTGAATATATGAAATATTGAGTGTTCAATATAAAGGATTAAACATATAAAGGCGAATACGTATTTTCAATACCTTGTGGTATTTCATCATGGCCGGTATCTGACAGTCTGTTACAGTCTGTCAGATACCGGCCATGATTGAAATACCACAAGGTATTGAAAATACGTATTCGCCTTTATATATTTAATCCTTTATATTGAACACTCAATATTTCATATATTCAATAAGACATATTCCATATATTCAATAAGACATTCAGTACTTCATTTCATTGTACCATCCATCTTTATATTATATATTGTATATTCCATATTCTATATCCCGCATTAATTTTACAAGAATATAAATAAAACATAAAAAACACACAGAGTTGGAACTCTTTTAAGTAAAATGATATATATATGTGTTTGTGTGTGTGTATTTATGCATGTATATATATCACTCACACTTATATACACCCTTATATAATATATACAAGAATCAATGAATGAAGTATATATATGATCCGGGCTACATGTTTCATAGCGAGCGGAACCCCCAAAGTGGTAAATATCCAAGTGAGGTGTATGCTGCAGGCTACTGTTCAGGCCAAGGATATCTTCCATGTGCTAAAATTTACCTCCTTGCGACAATGTAAATTTTCATTTAATCACGTTATGTTTTGAATGAAGAGTAGCGCGTGGTATACACCTCGCTTGGATATTTTTCACTCCTGACGTTTTGCTCGCTATGAAACATACGTAGCCCGGATTTTATCTACTCCATTCCTTAACTCTTGTATTCTTATTTGCCCCCGGCAAGCCAGATCGCCTACCGTGAAATATAGAAAGTGCTTTTTTGTGTTTATCGTACTTCGACATAAAAGAAGATCCACAACCATCCATCTGAATAAACTACTGTTGTCCCTGAAAATTGTTTCTTGTATTTACTACGGATTGCTCGAGGATAACTTTCTTCCTACACCTCGACCCATAGATTTTATATATATATATATATATATATATATATATATATATATATATATATATATATATATATATACATATATGGTTTCGCAGAGGAGTACTCAGTTATTTGATCAGCTAAATAAACTGCTTATATGTTTATGAAGGTATGTTAATTGCGTAATGGTTTATTCAGACCCTGTATAATACCAACGTAGAGGTGAAGATGTACAGGGCCAATATTTTAAACACTGATGGGAACTGAGAAGATATACATTAACCTTTCTGAAAACATATTCGACAGCCAAAAGGCAGGACAACCTTGCTCATGCTTGGAAGAAAAAAAAATTAATCCATCCTCGCGTTCGAAATTTCTTGTTAACCACTTGCATAAGGAGATATTAGATTTACAGCTGCAATATAAGTTTTCTTATGATTATCGTAGACATGCATACAAACACACATATATATGTGTATATGTGTGTTTGTTTGTGCTTGCAAGTGAGTGTTTATGTATCTTTTATAATTTAGTTGTTTTAGTCATTAGAATAGCAACCATGCTAGGGCACCGCATTCAAGGACTTTAGTCAAAGTAACCAACTCTAATATTTTCTCTTTAGTTTTAAAGCCTGGTCATTATTTTATCGGTTTCTGTTTTGCTGAACTCCTAAATTATGGGGGCGTAACCACACCAAAACCAGTTGCCAAGTGGGGATGCGGACAAACACAGAGACAAAGAGGCATACACACAAACACATACACACAGACACACACACACATCTATGTATATATAGACGCTGGTATGGTTTTGTGGTAAGAAATTGCTTCACGACCACATGGTTCTGGTCCAGTTCCACTGCATGCCGCCTTGGGCAGATATCTTCTACTTTAGCCACGAGCCGACTAAAACCTTGTGAGTGGAGTTGGCAGACAGAAACTAAGAAAAACCCGACGTGTGCGTGTGTGTGAGAGTATGTGTGTGTGTGTGTGTGTGTGTGTTTGTGCGTGTGCGTGTGTGTATCTGCGTGTCTGTATATGTTCCCCCATCACCGCTGCACAACCGAAGTTGGTGTGTTTATGTTCCCAAAATACTAGCGGTTCGACAAATGAGATCGATAGAATAAGTACGAGGCTTTCAAAATAATTGCTTCAACTAAAGTTTTCCATGGCGGTGTTCCAGTATGCCTGCAGTCAACTGAAGGGGTTTATTATGCCCAAGCGTATAGTAGAAGACACTTGCCCTACGTGCCACGCAACGGGACTTAATCTGGAACAGTGTGGTTGGGAAGCAAATGAAGGAGAACGAAAAAAGGAAAACATAGGGTCACGTGTCAACAGTAGGAAGGAGAAAAGTGGTAGCGGGTAGAGGGAAACATAGAGAGCAGAGAGGAAAGAGGAGAAACAAAACGCGAGAGAGCGAGACAGAGCGTGAGAGAGAGAGAGAGAGAGAGAGAGAGAGAGAGAGAAAGAGAGAGACAGACAGAAAGAGAGAGACAGACTGAAAGAGAGAGAAAGGAAGAGAGACAGAGGGAAGAAAAAATGTTAAAGAAGAAAGTGAAGGAATAGAAGTAGCACGAATATATAAATAAGTTACTATAAATAAAAATATATATAATGATATGTAAATGTAAGTTCGAAGGTGTAGGAAGTTGGTAAGCTTCGAGCAGTCCGTAGAAGGTATAAAAATGAACTTTCAGGAACAATGGTGATTTATTAGCGTAGAATGTTGTACATTTTTCCCATATCGAAGTTCTCTGAGCTGAAAAAGGCTACTTTCCATTTCGTGGTTAGCAACTAGGGTTGCTATGTATGCGAATAAAAATCCAAATCGTGGGAATGAAGCAGGTAAGATCTAGACTACATATGTTTCCTTGCTTTATATATTGTTTCTATATTTCAAAATCGAAACTTTTGAGCTCACACATTTATACCAATATAACTCCGTTTATCATATTAGTAAATTCGTTAACGGCACAAAATTCTACGACACAAAAAGCAGTTTGTTACTGTGTATCTATATTTGTGTGTGTATGTATATGTGTGAGTTTGTGTGTCTGCGTATATTCACTTGTAGATATGTGTCTTTGCGTTTATGTGTTGAAATGGGAAATTAGAGGCGCAATATAATAATACAAGCAGATGAATCTATGATATGTCTCACTACATATAGATATTCGTACATAATAAATTTAGGAAAACGGCTCGGCCTAGGCGTTGCCAATCTCATCTACACGTATACCCTATCTTCATAACTACGCTACGTAATACAATACAATTTAGTACACAGTCTCTTTATGATCTAGACTGCAAATTACTTCAAAGACTTAACGGAGTCAGTTTTAAATTTGACGCTAGGCAATGTGACAATGAATTCTCATAGCTAGTCTATAATTTTGTGTAGTGTCGGTAGATTTAAAGATAGATGAGAATAAAATATGCCATTCAAATTCTCTATTTTTTCATTGTTTCTTCTATTCAATTATAATTCCTCACCCACCACTCTTTTAATAGATCATTCTATCAAGGCCTTATAATCCTATCATCTGTTTTTATCATGTATATATATACATGCACACGCACATATATATGCCTATATTTATATCTTTATCTAAGACATATATGTGTGTGCATATCCGTAAGTTGTATATATATATATATATATATATATATATATATATATATATATATATATATATATATATATATATATATATAATTCAAATGAGGAAAAGAGAAGTCAAATTGTCATTACAATTGTTTCTATAAACTAGCAATATTTTTTATTCTACATCTCATATATTCTATATCTCTTATGCAAAACATTGTATGAAATATGGAATAAAAATATCATCCGTTTACAGAAACAGTTGTAATATCAATTTGACAACTAAATCCCGCATATAATTTATTACTTTTATTATTCACTCTGCAGGATTTATTTTAAGCCTACTTGATGTTACCTTGGAGTTGTCTAGTGATTCCATTTATATCAACCAAAGTCTTACGGATCTTCTTTTGATTGTGGAATAGTGCGCTTGCCAGGATTTTGAATAATTTACTAATCAGTTGATACACAGGATTATAATTATCCCCTGAATATCTCTCTCTCTCTCTCCCTCCCCTCACTCTCTCTCACAATCAATATATATATATATATATATATATATATATATATATATATATATATATATATATATATATATAATGCACACCCTTACATAATCGTATATGTTTGTGCGTATACGCGCACATCCACAAACAGTTAATGCTAGAGATTGTGTCTGTGTTTATGTAATTTTGTGCTACGAAATTTTAAAACTACTCAATAGAAGTAATAGAGATATAGAGTTAACATGTTTACCTGTAATCAAACAGTAGCCATTACTAATTGCTTGTCACTAGAACAGATGTTCTTCAGATGCCATTCCAGAAGAGTCACTGTTATAAATTGTTATAGTTCAAACGTTGATGTTGGGCGTTATGAATTGCTATTTACTGAGTGACTTCAAGGAATTAATCATAGTAGGTTAAGTGACATTGTTTACAAGTTAAAATTTATTTCTCATCTGCATCACATTTTCATGTTACTTTCAGTAATTCTTTACCTTTACCTTGTTAGAAAGCAGCATCGATAAATTATATTTTCAGCTGAACAACATTCGCAATGAGTTATTCATATATTGATCAAATATATATAATTGAAATAAACTTGATATTTATATATGCATATGTATATGTGTGTGTGAGTGCGTGTATACAATTTATCTCTCTCTCTCTCTCTCTCTCTCTATATATATATATATATATATATATATATATATATCTGTATATGCATGTATGTGCGTGTATTCGTTATATATATATATATATATATATATATATATATATATATATATATATATATATATATATATATATATATATATATATATTTCTAGCAATGAAGGCGTGTCTTAACACCCTAATCAATTGAGTGACAATTATAATTTTCCTTTTTAGTGAAACATTGCAGCCTGCTGCTCATATTAATTTCATGCATACACATTAGTGAGTCGCTAAATCATCCATTAATTTGGATGACGTAAACATATATTAATAGAGGTGCAAGCCAAAGAAAGCCGTTGATCGAATAAAATTGAAATGAGCCAACGGAAATGGCCGAAACTAACGTCAGTATTAAGAATTCCCGATCACCATTTTTCAGATGATACAGGTCCCTGTTAGTGTATATGTTTTCGTTCAGTGCGTCATCTGCTGTATAAGAGAATTTCAGCTCGTATTCTACCGATGTAGGTGTTTCTTGACAACCTAGTCACATTTAGTGAAATTATATTTTTCGTTTTTGGTGAAACATTGAAACCCGCTGTTTATACTAATTTCTTCAATCTATCTATCTATCTATCTATCTATCTATCTATCTATCTATCTATCTATCTATCTATGTGACCGCGTGTGCATTGTTGGCGATTTTCTTCCTCCATCTTCTCTTCTTATGACTTTTTCTATATTTCTGATGAAGAGTTCCGCTCGAAACGTGAATTCCTCTTTCTTTTCTTTCCTTTCCTGACCATCCAATAACACTGTACTCATTCCACGTCCTAGCGCTGTTGTTATTTCTTGCTTGTTCAGGTTTGGATTGACTATATATATATATATATATATATATATATATATATATATATATATATATATATATGGGAAAAATAGATGAAAATGCACTGTGAATTGTTAAGATATTTTTTATCAATATATTTAAAGCTTTACCCAGTTTCACAGATTACATTGATTTTCAAAAAGTTCAGATAGAAAGACGTGGCTTATAGCGCAGTTGTCTTGCTTCTGACTAGTGCTTGAAGCTTGCCCTATTTTTATTGGGAGTTCATGGCTCAAATTAGTATATGTTTTGAGTAGGATTTGATTGGTAGAGGATAGTCACAACACTGGTCTGAGAATTTTTGTAGGTTGCCTGCCACGTGCGTTTGTTAGTATCAAGTGACAATGTCTGGCGTTGTAAATTAAGGCAGACACAGTAGACTGAATATGTCCAAACAACCAATGCTCTGAATGTTTTCTGTCAAGTGTTTGTAGAGAATGAACACCCGATTAAATGAATAACCTTTTGTACGTTTCCCTCTAAATTCGTGCGTTAGTGTCACGTAACAGTATAGTTTGCGTCTAAAAAGAAGGCTGACACGGTTGAGTGAGCATGTTTACTTACGATCAAGGCCATGGACTCCCAATAAAAATAGTGCAAGCTTCAAACACTAGTCAGAAACAAGACAGCTGCGACATAAGCTACGTCTTTCTATTTGAACTTTTTGAAAATTCATTTGAACTGTGAAACTGGGTAAAGCTTTAAATATATTAATAAAAAATATCTTAACTATTCTCAGTG